>NW_013952743.1:397113-399164 GCF_001266775.1 Austrofundulus limnaeus
GTCAATCTCTGACCTCGTAAAGTTCTTCTTTTTAGTTTTCACTGTCATTTTCATGAATGGACACTTCCTGGTATCTGAGGTAGGAAATCTTAAAGCCTTAAATGGTGTTTTTGGGGTGGTAATTATGCTAATCTCCTCTCGCATGCATGTGCAGCTGGATACGAACAGGTGGAATTTACGCAGCTCATTTACACACTTTTCCTGAAGATAGAAGAGTTTGTTGAATCTGACGTGGCATGTTCGTACGAACCCTTCGTACGAACAAAAGTAAGAGAAATTTAGGATAAGAATACGAACATGTTCTTGCATGAGGCCCAATGTGAGCTCATTTATTAATGTGTATTTTCATGTTGAAGATGTTATCTGGAAGCATTAAATTCTGTCTTAATAGCTGTTTGGTATTCAAAATGGTGATGATGAAGCTCCATAATAAAGGGGTATTCTGGCCATTTTTGAAGAAAGATTTTGTTAACAAGTTATGAAAAGTTGATTTTAAATCATTGAAGCCAGATGATGGAGCAGGCTCATTTTGGAGAAACATTTCAGTTCTGACTAGGGCTGGGCCATATCATATCATTCACGATAATGCCGGTAAAAAAAAACTTGCCTGAGAAAATAAATTATATCAAGATATGATATGCTAATTTCATGACCGACGTCATTTTGCCAATGTCGGAGAATCTGCTTGTTTTCTGTTGCGGTCTCGGTAAAGCCGCCCAGTCTGATACAGGTTTAAACAGACGCCGCTTTCAACAAATCAAACGAACCCCACAGCTTTATCCAATCAGAGCAGAGTAGGGCGGGTCTTTTTGATTGTCGGTGAAGCCAGGTGCAGCAGTCTGCAGGATAAACACCGGTCAGCCTGCAGCTCCTGTCCTGAGTGAACAAACCCCATCCTCCACACTTCGCTCCCGAGCTACCCGAGACATTGGTATCTAAAATCGAACACACTATAAGTTTATGTGTTCAGAGCATCGTTATCTAACAGATATGTCCAACTTTGCTCGCATGACCAAACTCCACTCCTTGACAGCGCTGTTACGGGAATGCGCTGAATTGTTCTGAGAGAGCCACTGTTTCAGGTCTTCCAAAATATTAACTCAGATGAACACATGTTTGCCCCAGTATAGAAAAGATGAGTATACGCTTAGTGTTAGGCACCCCCACCCTGCAAAACAAAACAAAACAAAACAAAACAAAACAAACAAAAAAGAACCGCTACATTCTTTTGTAGTTTATTGTTTGTAGTTTATCTTATATTTAGAATCATATTGTGACTTTGCTCTGTGATTCAATAAATGGTCAAATATGAAGAATACATGTCATTAAATGTTTACATGAGCTCTCTAAATCAGAGATTTTTAACCCAAGGGCCGCGGCCCAATTGTGGGTCACGAGCACCACCTTGAGGGCCTCAAAAGAACAACAGTTTTTAAGTTTGGGCCGCAGAGGGCCGTGGGACCGCATTGATTTTGAATAAAGTGCAATGCACTTTCTCACCACTAATAGTGGTAGTGCACCACTCAGTTGTTTAACAGCTTATTTAATATGTAGAAGAAGAACCTTAGAAACCTGCTGTGAATGGAAACCTATTTTAAATGAAAAGTAGAAGGCAAAAATGAACGTAACCCATCAAAAAACGCCAAAGTTTTTCACTAATATGAAGTACAGCTTCTGTTTTTACCATGCAATATTTTAAAAGTTCAAAACATTATCAAATACAGTCGCAGATACAACTATGTTTTAATTTGCACTTTAAATTAATTTTTGTAGTTTATTTTTAAACATTTTGAATGTATTTCAGTAAAAATCATGTGAGATGGTTTTTCTCTAAAGTGACATCATCTAAGATAGCCAATAAGCTATCAGAGATAGTGTAATATTACATTTCAGACACAGAGAAGTCTTCACAAATCCGGCCCCAGAACCTCTGAACAGGTGGACAGAACAAGAATGCATGAATATAATTGTCAAGTGTATCGCCTGTGCAGTGTGAGCAGATGTTAGATGATGCAAATCCCATCTTGAACATTGGCTGACCTGTATAATGT
>NW_013952743.1:400141-401844 GCF_001266775.1 Austrofundulus limnaeus
GTTGGACAGGTGTACCTAATAAAGTGGCCGGTGAGTGTAATTGTCAAGTGTATCGCCTGTGCAGTGTGAGCAGATGTTAGATGATGCAAATCCCATCTTGAACATTGGCTGACCTGTATAATGTACTCTATGGAGGATTTTATATTGTATAAGTTGTAAATTGGGATTTCTAGTCATTTTAAAGGTTTTTAAGCAAATTTGGGACCTGGTGTTTTGGTCAAAGTTGACTGATAAATCTGTCTCCTATTATATAGGAGATAAGGTGATTTAAGGTGAAGGAACTCCAATATGCTTGCTGGTGTTTCTAACAATGTCTTATGAAGCTTAAATTTATTTTTTATTGTAGACTTAATTTGTTGATATTCTAAGAAATATTTCTTGTCAATACCATATTGTATTATTAATTTGTTAAATGGTATAAAGTCTACACCTTCAAATATATGTTCCAAATGATCAATTCCTTTAGCCCTCGTGAAGATGGTGTGGATCTTCTGTCATTCCCTTCCTGTTGTTGTTCACCTCACCTGTTGGCAGTTTTTTTAATGAGCTCCTGGGCTTTTTAAGATCCACCTGGACTCCTKGTCTTCGCTGGTGCATCACACTGTTTTGGTACTTTCACCAGGATATCCTCCTCGCTAGTGCTGGGCGATATGATGATATCTATCGTGGGGACGATAGAAAAGTGTCTATTGTGCTACTTGCCTTCTGTCGTTTCTATCATTTATAAACTAAATTTATTAATTATTCACGCAAATATATAAAGTAGGCTATGTTGAAATGTATTGGTATTGTTACTTTGCATAAACTAAGTATATATGTGATAAATAAGAATAAAAAATAACTTTCGCAAAGACGCTTCATTCTGTGGATTTGCGACATGACGCTGCTTTACGTTATTTCATGGAAATGCAGGTTTGCGACATGCTTTACTCGAGAGCTGAACAATGGAGACGCGGGAGCATGAGGTAGCATCTCCGCCGGTGTCAGAAGCAGAAACAGCTACGCAGGCAGCCCAAGAAGAAGGACTTTTACCAAAAAGAGGGGGAACGTCTGTTATTTGGTTACATTTTGGATTCAAGAAGTCTGACACGGAGCAGAAAACGGTAATCTGCAAACTTTGTCACAAGGCCGTTCCCTCGCCCGACGCCAACACAACCAACCTCTTCTATCACCTGAAGAAGAACCACGAAAAATAACACATCAGAATCCAAAAAGTGCGAGGCAAAGCAAGTTGTGAAATATCCGGAAAAAGTTTCAAAAGCCAGCCAAAGAAAACTGTCTTTAGCGCGAGGCATGCCGTATGAAAAAACATCCCAGCACCATAAACAAATAACGGTTGCCATCTTGCATTACATACACATAGGGCATGACCCCTGTGTACGTAGTTGAGAAGGACAGCTTCCGAGACCTCGTCAAAGTCCTTGACCCGAGGTACATTATGCCCAGCCGCAAACATTTCAGTCAAGTCGAGTTACCTTGCTTATATGACGCATGCCGGACCAAAGTGGAAAAGGAGGTTCACAGTGTGGTTCATTATGCCTTGACAACTGACCTGTGGACGAGCAGAGTGATGCAGCCCTACATGAGCGTAACCATCCATTTCATCAGTGAAGACTGGACCCTCTGCGCTCGCTGTTTACAAACTGCCTACTTTCCAGAAGACCACACAGGAGCCATGTTAGCCCAAGGTATGTTACACATGC
>NW_013952743.1:403445-408855 GCF_001266775.1 Austrofundulus limnaeus
TAATAATTCAGTTTAAATACCTGTAGAATTTTGAAAAAAAAAAAATGAAGGCTACTGTATCTGTACCTCTGGCTCATCTGTTATTTGATACATTGCTGCACTAAAACAGCAATTCTCATTTGTGAAAGTTTTATTTAATGTCACTTGGAAATAAAGTTGGAAAAAGTAAGCAATATATTATTTTGTTATATTTTTCAAATAATAACTGAAAACATACTAAGTTAATTGTGCTATATCATAATATATATCTTTATTGTGATAGAAAAAAGTCCATATCGTGATATATGATTTTTTCCATATGGCCCAGCACTACTCCTCACACCAGGACTGCTCATCTGGATTGCCTGCCACAGGATCTGCCTAAAAAAGATTTCACTGTTTAAATTTTGTTGTCAGCCACTCTGCCTGAAGATTTTGCCACTCACCTTTTGGATCAAGTTATCTTTCTGAAACGCCTGCATCTTCTAAAACCTGTAAGAAAAGAAAGTTCGTTATTAATTAATTCTTCACATCGTTAAGTCTCGTCATCTTGGACTCACCTTGGACTCTTTCCTCCTTTTCAGGATAGATGACCACTGCACCTATAAATAAAACCACTTACCTTTTATTTACTGTGTCCTGTGTCTTCAGTGCCTCTCTAAGTCTGACTTTGAGTTTATGTCATCCCTCCAACCAGAAAAGTTTAACGTATTATTTTGTTGTAGGATGTCAGGATTGTTCCAGATGGGTGTTTGTCTGCATGGGATTAGTGAAGACTTTGTCATTTTCAGAAACTCCCACCATGCTGCCAGAGATGAGCTGATATTGATGCTTTCAAAGCACTCATGTTTTTATGTTAGTGCTAATAAATGGAAGATTTGAAATCTTAATGTCATGGCATAAAGTTTGTTCTTTATCTAGCCAAGATTCATCTAATGGACAAGGATTTAACCACTTTAAAATGTATTGTAGCCTGTTGGCTAAAAAGTATTGATAAAAGTTGGGAAGCTCCAGCTCTCCTGTATCTTTAGTTTTCTGTAGAGTTTTCTGTAGTGTTTTTAGGCTAATACGCGGAGTTTTATTTTTCCAAATGAATTTAGAGATGAAAGAGTCTAGGGATTTAAACCAGACAGGTGAAGGTTTATTTGGTATTGAGAATAAATGATTTATTCTTGTGAACACCATCATTTTAATTGAAGCAACTCTTCCCATACGTGATATGGGTAGGGATTTCCATCTAGTAAGATCATCTTCTATTTTTTTTTAAAGTGGGATGTGATTTAATTTTATTAAGTCTTCCAACCTAGGAGAAATATTAATACCCAAATATACAATATTACCTGACTGCAGTCGTATATTAAGAGAATTATTAAAAACACAGTTAATTGGGAGAACTGTAGATTTAAACCAATTTATAGAATAGTCAGAGACTTTTGAAAAAGAGTTTAATTCAATAACCTTAGATAACTTGTTTTCTGAGTGCTGAAGAAAAGGTAAAATATCATCTGCATAAAGACTAATTATTTTCTGTGTTCCTACATTGTATGCCCTTTAATATCTGCAGCTTGCCTGATCACAGCCGCTAAAGGTTCAATGAAAAAAGCAAACAGTTGAGGGGGATAGTGGACATCCCTGGCTGGTGCCCCTCTGTAAACAAAAGTTATTGGATGTTTGGTTATTTGTCCTGACACATGTTGGTGAGTTATATAATATTTTTAACCAGTTAATGAAGTGGTTTCCAAAACCAAATTTATGCAAGGTTGCAAATAAGAATTTACTCTTATCAAATGCTTTTTCTACATCTAGAGACAGAATAGGCATTTCAGTGTTTTTACTGTAAGAATAATCTATTAAATTATATAATCTGCGTGAATTTGTAGTTGAGTGCCTTCCTTTTATGAAACCGGTTTGGTCAGGATGAATTATGAAAGGAATTATCTTCTCTAGTCTTTTGGAGAGGGCTTTCCAAATTATTTTAACATCATCATTAATAAGGGAAATGGGACGATAACTAGTAGGTAACACAGGGTCTTTGCCTAGTTTTAATAGGAGACTAATGTTGGCCGAATTCATTTGTTTTGGAAGTCTGCCTTGATACTCTCATCTAGCAGTTCTGTAAAATATTGGTGCCATAATATCCCAGAATTCTTTCTAGAATTCTTTCTAGCAGAATTCTTTCTAGAATTCTGCTGGAAAACAATCACAACCTGGAGCTTTGTTATTAGGCATGCTTTTAATAGCTTCACAGAGTTCAGCTGATGTTAGCGAGGAGTCAAGTTCTGATGACTGACTACTAGATAATTTTAGAAGTGTTACATTTTCCAAAAAGTGATCAATATCCCCATCTGATGGATTTATTTGTGGGGTGGATAAATCTTTATAGAAGTCTCTAAAAACATTGTTTACTTTCCCCCGGTAATAAGTTATATTACCAGTTACGTCTTTGACACTAGATATAGTTGTTTTTTTTTCCCTTATTTATTTTGAGTTGATTAGCTAAGAAGCTTCCTGATTTATTACTATACTATGTTCAAAATTTTCTAATCAAAGTCTCTGTACCAAGAATTTGTTCTGTCAATAAATTCATTTAATGTTATGAGTGGTGTGGAACCCAAAATGCAGGCAGACACGAGGACTTGAATGCAGAACAAAACTGATTTAATGGAACAAAAAGGCTGGCGCGGCAGCAAAAATACAAAAGAAAACATGGACAGAGACAAGGCATGAAAAGGCAATGATCCAACAGGGTGATGAAGACATGACACTGGTTAAATACAACTGAGGATGATTGGGGACTGGAAGCACATGGGTGATTACTGACTACGGACAGGTGAGTGTGGCAGGCTGGAAAAATACTAAAGGACTCGACAAACGGGCAGCGACAAACTACAGCGATTAACGGCTGTCATYKCAGCCAGGGTGAAACCCGACACACGGGACGCGATAGCGATTGCAGCGTTGCGAATCGCGCTCTCAGATCGCTTGTCATCACAAAATTTGATTGGTTCTTGACTCTGAAGGGGGTGTGCATTACGGACGTGTAAACTAAACAAATCTTGCGATGCTATGAAATTGAAAAACAAACACACATCAAAATACAATTTTATGAGGAACTTAACATAAACTTCACCCTGGTGCCAATAAATTCCCACAAAGCTTTTTAGTGATCACTTGGTGAAAGTGTTAGCTAACTGCAGTGTGTAGCATACTCTCCTCTCATTGGTCAGTCAATGAAACCCTCGCTGATTGGTTRTACGCTAAGCGACAGCGACAAAAGTTGAACATTTTTCAACTTTCATATGTCGCGTCGCAAGCTCGCGTGTGCACGTCTACTTGTACGAGCGCAAAATTTCACATGCACTATTTTCGCCGGTCGCTTAGCTGGAGGAGGGCAAGCGACTGTCGCCTCACCGCACAGGCTCCATAGGAAATGAATGGAGAGCGAGCGACGTCGCCTCCCGTGTGTCGAGCCCTTCAGAAGCTTCTGAGGATAACATGAAAAAGGAAATGGAGAAAACTAACAGAAAATGAGAAAATAAGACCCAAGATGACCAAACAATGAAACAGAAAATTCTAATAAATTGAACCATAAAACACAAGAATCATGACATTTAATTCTAATTTTTGCCTTCTGCCTTTTTTGTTCTATTTCCTCTCCTTGCAAGTTTTCTAACAATTTGATAGATTCCTCTAGTCCCTTAATACGTTTATTTTCTTTTTTCTTTTTATTTGTTGAAAACGATATTATTTTGCCTCTCATAACTGTTTTCCTCACCTCCCATAATATTGGTATCATATTGGTAATTTACTTACTGATTCTAAAAGCACAACACCATTTTATAGTTTTCCTTTGGCTTTTGGAAAACATTGACAACAGATATAAAGATACAAGGATCCATCTCACATCCCGTCGTCCTTGGTCTTACCTTTCTGCACTTCCTGTTCACTAATGCTGTCCCAACTAGTCATCTTCTCTTCTATGATAAACCAACATGCATCCTCTGTTATTGTGAACCTATGTAGTTTAAACTCTCACTAATTACCTTGTGCTTAACCTCAAGTCAGTTAGCAAAACTCAAACAGGCTGCTGGAGCATGGCTGTTTACCTATGTTTACCACAAAAGAATTTTTCAGAATTTCAGAATTGTTTATTGTCATTCATACACAACGTCAAGATGCAATGCAGAACGAAATTTGCAGTTTGGAACATCCGTCCGGAGAAACACACACACGGCAGACATGGGGGAACAAATGTCCAGGTGTTTTGGAACGTAGTGCGCTGTCTTTGCAGTTTTGAATACACACACATAGGAAGGATGAGTTAAAAAAAGAGCTTTGATCCTGTGTTTTATACAGAAAAACACACAAGCATACGCTCAAAAAACTACTCCGAAAGTGCAGCCAGCTAAGGAGGGGAGGGGGTGGGGGGACAAAACATATGGTAAGTGGAGGGGTGCAGCGGAGCTGGTGACATCCAAGGCAGACTTTGTGCTGGAACAGGTCAGAAGACCAACAGAGTCCTACCAGTTGTTAACAGTCAAGCATAGGTCACCAGAGTTCAGTTCTCTGTCTCCACCCAATGCAGCCTTCAGACCGTTGCAGACACAGATGGGTTGGGGTGGGAGGGGGGATCAAGGCTTCCTTCTTACGTGTCATTCCAGGGAGGTTTTATCAGCCTGCGATCAAGGTCACAGCTGTGGAACTCCAATGATAAAACATAATTATTTTCGGGCAAGCAGCCTTTCTTCCACTGCTTTAAGTCTTAACTGTGCCTCTGTGTTGCAAAAAATGCCAATATTCCAGTTTTGTTTACCATCTTGCCTCTCCTGTGTGTACTTCACCTAGATGTTGCCATACACCTCACGGGCACGTTGCTGGGCTGTGATCCTAGCCAGAACCAAGTCCAGTCTGTGACTTAAATAGCACATCATTTGAGTCTGTGCTTTTGCTGTACGGGAAATCCCATCCAGGGTCACTGACAGCTTCTCATAGGCCCTGACTGCTGTCAGGATCGTTTTAATTTTCCGATAAACCAGAACTCCTCCACAGCCGCTCAGCAGGAATCCGATTATCATAAATCTGAATATAAACACAAAAAATATTTAGGATAATTTTTCAGACAGTTCATTGAAATAATACATTGATAACACATTTATTTAGATTTTGACAAAATGGAATTTTTGCAAGCTTTTTATTCAAAACACTATATCTGCCTATTTCTCCACACACAACTTTTAGACTTAATCCTCATTTCAATGTGATGGGTTCAATTTTGGTCTCATCTGACCAGACTATATTCTCCCAGTATTTCACAGGCTTGTCTAAATGTTGTGCTGTAAACTTTAAACGAGCTTTAACATGCTGTTTCTTCAGCAGTGGAGTCTTGCATGGTGAGTGTGCATACAGGCCATGGCGGTTGAGTGCATTACTT
>NW_013952743.1:414798-417158 GCF_001266775.1 Austrofundulus limnaeus
AAATAAATAAATAAATAAATAAATAAATAAATACACTTGAAAAGCACCAATTAAACTAAAAAAGTAAAACTTTTCCTCGTTTTTTTAAACTGACCTTCAAAGGCCCAGGTAAGTGTTGTCCTCCTCGCCTTTGTTTTTAGCTAAACCTTAAACTTTAATCTAAACTGAGGCAGCACAAGCATGCACAGTAAATCCGCACATGGATCCTGCTCCTTCCTGTCTGTTGACCAATAGAAGAGGAGCTGACCGGGGAAGGACCACCCACCTTTTTTGCATAAAGAGACACAGATTTACATACAAGTAAAAGGAAAAACAAAAAATGGGTATTTTTAAAAACAGTAAAATGTATATTTGAGCTTTTGAGCAGCTAATAGATAAACAGCAAGCTGAACTGGATCTGTTTCACAAATTATCTGTCATGTTTTTACAATAAATTAATCCATCCATCTTCTATACACGCTTCTTTCTTTCAGGGTTGCGTGTGTCACTGGTGCCCATATCCAGCAGTCACAGTGCAAGGGGCAGGGTACACCCTGGACAGGTTGCAAGTCCATCACAGGGCGACACATAGAGACAAACAACCATTCACTCACACCTGGGGACAATTTAGAGTTATCAGTTAACCTAACAGTCATGTTTTTGGTCTGTAGAAGGAAGCCGGAGTACCCGGAGAGAACCCACGCATGCACAGCGAGAACATACCAAACTCTACCCAGAAAGGTCCCCGGGCTGGGATTTGAACCAGCGACCTTGCTGAGAGGCATCCGCTCCACCAACTAAGCCACCGTGCCGCCTCAATAAAGTAATATCTATGTTAATTTCATTCAACAATCATTTAAAACAGCAGATATGTACCAGAAAAATATAGAATTTATACAGTAAATAACAATGATCTAAACCAGACCTGAAGTCAGCCCTGTAACTTAGACTTTTTAATTAGATGAAAAATGATGACTTCAGCTGATCATAAAGTATATTTATTTCTTCTTAATGTCATAAATAAATAAATAATAAATATGTACCAGTCAACAGTAAGAAAATGTTCTCTATATACCKGTTATAGGATGAAACTTGTTTCTATTAGCTAACCATGTTCAAAACAGGTCAGGTTCCTCTAACAGAAACCTAAAAGTACTTACATTTATAATATTATTTTACACTATGTAGGTCCAAATGTTAATCAGAGGACAAATCAGCTTGTGATATTTAATAGTTTGTGATAAATTGTAGCATGATTCAGCAGAGGGCTACACTATGTATATATGCTCCACAAGCTAATATTTGTTAACCAGTTCAAAAATTACAGTGTTTACATTGACTTTATACGATTATTTTAATTTTAAAATGTTATATTATGTTCTGCTCAGATCACGTTGAGCTAAATAAGATCAAATCAGCTTACTTTTGTTGTGAAATGAGATGTTTTCCTGCTTCTCTTTTGTGTTAAAAAAATCCATAACACAAACAGCTTTTCTGACATTGTTTAAAACATTAAATACATTATATAAATCGTAAAATATTAATAATAATTGGGTTAATATTATTATTAATAGTTTTTTATGATTTCTACTTCTTCAGTCCTTTTTTTCTACTTTGCTGCCAACATGTACAGTAATGGGAAATCCAGACTTGCCCGTTTTGAGTTAGCTGTTAGCTTCACCAGCCGATCACATGGTCACGTGGTTTCTGAGCACTCCATTTGTTCTATAGAACCTCCTTGGTTGCAGCCTTGGGGTGAGCCACTAGTGTTTGGACATGGAACTGCATCCATCATCATCACTCTTGGCCTTGGGCAAAGGACAGATGAGTGACAGGAGAGCGGCACTTCAGGGGGCCAGTCAGATTTCAGCATCTCCTAAAACTAGAAACACCCCTGCTTAATACAMACATGAAGACCTGCAAGGCCATGAAGGGTTTCTGCAGTTTGAACACAGGTTTAGCTGTTCTGCTGCAGGCAAGACACAGGAAGCAACAGAAGTAGTTTTTCCTTAAAATTTACATAAAGAATGAAATAATTAGCATATTCACAGAGCTACAAATGGTAACAAGGCAGTGTGGCATCATTACCTCTCAGTAGTTTTAAGGCATGAGAGGATTACTTATGTAAACACACAAGCTTTGGTGATTTTTATGTTAATAAATTGAAAATKCAGTCATGTTGAAGAATTTATCTGCCAGTGTATTTCTGTGAGCTCAGATGGTTTCACTGCAGGCTGACTGTGGGAATTAGTTTTAAAAATGCTCTAACAGTTAGAGTTAATGTTTAATTGTGTGGTTCAAGAAACAGTTTGGATTTTACTGTGAATGTAGGGCATTAGGTCATTCGAAGTGTGTGTGTGTGTGTGTGTGTGGGGGGGGGG
>NW_013952743.1:418053-423828 GCF_001266775.1 Austrofundulus limnaeus
ATGGTATGGTATGGTATGGTATGGTATGGTATGGTATGGTATGGTATGGTATGGTATGGTATGGTATGGTATGGTATGGTATGGTATGGTATGGTATGAATAGCACTATACTGTAGAGTCTGATGTTTGATGAGCTAATGGCTAATCTGAATGGAGCCACAGAAGATTACCTGATGACAGATAATTGCAAGGTGTGAGTTCATGTCAAAGAACAAAATACAAAAAAAAAAAGAAAAAAACACGTTTAAAGGAAAATCGAATCTCAGCATTCATTACAGATTTGTTTCATATTTCCTCAGGTTTTTATGAACATAATGTTGATCCTGTGTGACCCCTGTCCTCAATCTGTCTCCTGTCCACAGTCTGCAGACAAGCAGCAAGCACTGGAGGAGACGAAGAGCTACACCACCCAGTCTCTGGCCAGTGTGGCCTACCTCATCAACACACTGGCCAACAACGTGCTGCAGATGCTTGACATCCAGGCGTCTCAGCTGCGCCGCATGGAGAGCTCCGTCAACCACATTTCACAGGTCTGATCCGATGACACAACATGTTGCGCCTACTTCTGAGTGGGCTCAGCTGCTGACAACACCCACCCACCAGGCTGCAAAGTATCACACTCTGCAAGCTAAAAATTATTTTGTATTCATCCAAATTAAATACAGTCATTAATAAAATGTTTTCTCCCATTAGAAACACTGGAATGTACGATAAATATGAAACCAGGTGAAACAGTATAAAACCTAAAATCTGTCATCCTATGTAACATCACAAACATACCAGTAACTTGTTCTGTTATGACTCATGAAAGGGCACCTGGGTGAAAGCACACAGTGTTTAATCAAGTCTACATGCAGGCTCATGTATGTTAGCTGCACCCTGTAAATGTTGTTCAGTATGTGCTGTCAAGTGCAACAGACCTGAATTTATTTTAGGACTTGAGACTTAATGAGAAGAAACAACAATCCAGTGTAAATTATGCTGTAGCAAGAAGTGGTTATAGTACAGAAACATGTCTTTTTGTTTCTTCCTTGTTTCAGCATTGTGTTAACACAATATATCATTTTAAAGCAGATCGTGAATATTATCAGAATTTATAAAAATTACAATATAAAACAATGTTTCTGCAGGTTAACAAGCTGAATCAGCAGCTTATTTGACTTCACAGAAATATATTTYATATATTTCTGGGTCGAGACTAGATGGAGACACCAAACTACAAGAAAATGTCTTGGTCTTCACTTGGAATTAATCTAAGCCAGGGGTCTCCAACCAGTAGCTCGTGAGCTCATTTAAAGTAGCTCTTCAGTGCTTATGAAAATTAGGAGAAGCAAAATGTAATTTGTCTCTGGCCAAACAAACTTTCATTTAATACCAATCAATCTGAGGGGTTTCAGGTAAACTAAGTGGACAAACAAGTTTATGACAATCAAAACTGTTTGTTTAATTTGGACTTCAGAGAAGAAGTGCAGAAGCAGCTAGATGAGGACCAGGCCGACCTGCTGGAGGCTGCTGTGGGAATGTTATGTAGTTCATAATGTTTGATTTCATTATTGCCTTTAGTCACAGTGTAATTCCACAGGTTACCAACTCCTCACATATTCTTGTCTGACTCAAAGAAACTAAATGGAGAAGAGTTGGAGACAGGTTCCAGACACCTGTAGCTTCTCTCTAAGTTAAAGGAAATATGTTGATGATACGTTAATGCTTCCTGTGACTTGAGGCCTCACATTTCATAATCTGCAAGGAAACTGGAGAACCCTTGACAAATGTTTCAAATCATTTTGGACACACAAATACTATTCACTGTTAATTATTTTCTGTATGGCTACAACATCAAATTAATTTGGTTCCACTCTGCACTCTTAGCAGCAGGTAACCTTATTTACAGTATACAGTATATAGATCTAAAATCTTTTAAAATTCACTATCTGCTCAAAGGTTTTTATAATTTTACTGTAAGAAGTTATGAACAGCCTGGTTCAGTGTTTTAACTAAGGCTCAGTTTTACCACCGTGGCAGTTTAGCATCTTTTTATCCAATCAGATGTAGCAGCTGTGTGACTATCAAGTCCTGCAGCTGTGATTAAAAGTCAGCTTATTTTAGATTAAAAAGATAACCAGGTGAAGGACAAAGTCAGAAAATGGTAGGTCTATTTATAATCTGAGGAGTGAACTCTGGAATTTTACATACAAGCCCTGGCAAAAAGTACAGAATCACCAGTCTTGGATGAGTACTCATTCAGAAATTTCATTCTGTAAAACAAACTCAGATCAAAAACATGATACAATAATTAGGTCATTCTAAAGTGCAACTTGTTGGCTTTCAGGAACACTCAAAGAAATGAAGAGAAAACATTGTGGAAGTCAGTGAATGTTACTTTTATTGACCAAGCACAGGGAAAAAAGCATGGAATCACTCAAATTGGAGGAAGAAAATAAGGACACACCCAGTCAGTTTCCTTTCCCTAAATGGACACCAGCCTCAGATTAGATCTGTTCATTAGTCTGCAGTTAAAAACACCTGCAGTCATGACACCTTGGAGGGCTGCTGGACTAAGTGGAGTGGCAAGAACCATGGCTCCAACAAGAGAAATGTCTCTTGAAACAAAAGAGAGAATTGTGAAACTTCTTGAAGAAGGTAACTTTTCACGTGTGGTTGCTAAAGATGTGGGCTGTTCACAGTCAGCTGTATCCAAGATATGGACCAAATACAAACAGCATGGAATGGTTGTTAAAGCCAAGTGTACTGGTAGAC
The DNA here is from genome assembly GCF_001266775.1 of Austrofundulus limnaeus. Classification (NCBI taxonomy): domain Eukaryota; kingdom Metazoa; phylum Chordata; class Actinopteri; order Cyprinodontiformes; family Rivulidae; genus Austrofundulus; species Austrofundulus limnaeus. The sequence goes on from NW_013952743.1 coordinate 420,811, forward strand.
CAAGAAAGGCATCAAAGCGTCAAGACAAACAACTTAAGGCCATTTGTCATGAAAACTGAAAAAGTACAACTAAACAGATGAAGCATAAATGGGAGGAAGCTGGAGCCAATGTATGTCATCTGTTGTTGTTTGATCTGAGTTTGTTTTACAGAATGAAATGTCTGAATGAGTGCTCATCTCAGACTGGTTATTCCATACTTTTTGCCAGGGGTTTTAGCATGGACTTTCTGTCTGTAACCTGACTTCACTAAGAGGTAGACGATGAAATATTTGATGGACATYAAGCAGCCTTGGTTCTGATTGGACTGACTCATGGAGGACCATTAAGATAACAGAGACTTCTAAGCCTGTCTGAAGGTTACAGTAGATGTGATGATTCATACATCCATGGCTGAAAATGCTCCATTTATACTGCAGTTCTTTCTCTCTACCTGCACTTTACACCAACTAAATACAGATCTGAGATAGTTTGAATCAATTTCTTCACAGTTTTGCACCTGTTGCTCTCAGCTGGTGTTTCTTAAACACCACTAACACATCAATTAACCATCATCCAATKTCTACAAGGATTCTCACACTGCAGTTCAGTTCCAAATAGTTTCCATTTGGAGCTCAGATCAGAATTTGTTTGATTTTTTACTTTAAATCACAGTTCATGTTTTGAAATGTAATTATCTCGATATGTAGTTGATGCTAGTTTTTAGGAACGTTTAAATAGCTCTTGAGTCCCACCAGTGGGCCACAGTACAAAAGCCATGACTCTAGTTAATTAAAACTAATTTGTCTTTGCAGTTGCTCATTAAACAACATATCTTGTCTTTCATTCTCGACTCCTGCTGGGAGCACCAGCTTTCTCCTCACATCAACTCACAGCTTCAAGACTCCAGATCCAAGTATTTTACATTTGACGGTGACAATTATCAGTGACTCGGCCATAAAAACTTTACACATAAGTTTTAGTTAATGAGTCTTTTAAATGCACTTCTCCCCATTTGTCTTTTTAAAATTCCAACAATCCTAATTAGCCCTTTAGCTGACATCTGAATCGTAAAATTAAAACCTCCAGTTAACCCATTCCGACAAGTTGTTTTTATATAAAATCTGTAATTAATATCAGGTTACTACTGTTATGATTGATGTACAATCTTAGAAAATATCCTGTCTTCTGCAGCTCTTCAGACTGGTGTATGAACACACAGTAAAAATGAAGCTGTACACCTACACACTGCAGCTGGGTCCAGCATGGTTTTCTGAGTCCAAGTCAGTCTAAAATAGCTGCTATGTTGCACACAGGACTCAGAGAGAGTTTCTGTGGGAAAAGAAGAGTAAAATAAATGAAGAGTCTTCAGTATTCTCCACACAGTGACTGTATGCTTAGAGGAATACAGTTTTCAGAAACACAGAGGGTCTCAGACCTCTGAATAATCAGTATAATCAGAAATCTCTGCATGCAGCTATAATGAGATGCTTCTTTCTGTTATGTTAGGCCAGGCTGTGATGCACAACATAATTACTGCTTTCTGCTCTGTGAGACAGTCACATCTGTTATGTAGGCGAACATTTCACACAGTGAGTCTTCTTCACATGAGAAACCACACAGAGATGATCTTATATAATATATTCTGCAGTTCATTCTGCCCAAAACAGTGTGCTAACATCAAACAGAGGCAATCAGATTAAAGACCAGGCAATAATGATGTGGCTGTGGGTTAAAAAGTTTCAGTCTTTAAAAGTTAAACAGTTGAGATCAGTAAATGTACGGTGAGTGTCTCTTTGTTTAGCTTTCATGAGTTAGAGCTGACAGGAACTGTGGTGCTGAAATGTGCTTGTTAAGTTCGTTCTTTCTACAGGACTGCCAGGGAGACTATAAACACACTGCCTCTTCTGCTGCTTTATACATATTCAGCGGAACAGTCCTAACAAAGAAAACCAAAATAATCCCGCATCAGTTTTCTATGTGTTGTATTCTATCTGTCTGTCTGTCTGCTTGCTTGAGAGACCTGTTATGTGCTTAACATTTGGACTCAGTAGAGCAGTAGAGCTAAATGGTAAATGGACTGTACTTATATAGCACTTTTCTATCCATCCAGGACACTCAAAGCACTTTACACTACAATCTGTGCCCTCATTTACCCATTCACACAGCACTCTTATTAGGTCTTTACAAAGCCAGGACAACTCCCCTAACCACTCTGCCACAGCCACCCCAAAAAAATAATTCCATGACATTTCCATCTTGCAGGTCAATTCTTTCATGTGGCACATCACTTGGTAAACAGGATCCTTTCCTGATCCATATTGCTACCACAAAACCTGTCTCTGACTGTAATCTGACTCCTGTTGTTGACATATTAACTGTGGGATTGTTTATAAAAAATAGATTTTTTTTAATGTTTTGTTTTTGAGTCTCGCAGCTTCTGGGAGTTTGGTCACAAGTGGGACATGTCTGGATGCATTAACTCATAAAAATACATCAGTTTGTCCATACACATTTAATACAGGGTGTATCAGAAAAAATGATACTCTCAGAAAAATCGCCATAAAATTAACTTAGATAATAATTTTGAAAATGTAGGCAAAACCTTTGGTAGAGGGGATCTTTCTGCTTTGAATGACACCAAAGTCTTAGTTAACGCTTCACTCTCCAGTGAGCAGGGACAGTTGGAAATTCACAAAATTTATGTCCTTTGCACAAGGAAATGTGAGGGGTAAAATATGATCTGTCACATAAAATTAAAAGTTCAGATGATGTTTTACACGCATGCCAAGGTGTTTTTAAAATAATTAACCCTTTCCTGTCCTAACATTGAAACAAATGTGTCTCATTTTTGAGTAGATCATAACCAAGGGTTAACAAACAAGTGTGAAGTGGCCGTGGACAAGTCAATCCAGCCACCTAATATTACATGTAATGTACTGTACATGTACATGTATTCAGTGGGTATTACATGTATTCCATAACCTGGTACAAGATCATGTGATCGTGTGGTCATTTTCTTTCATTAAAAAAACATGATC
>NW_013952743.1:426172-431075 GCF_001266775.1 Austrofundulus limnaeus
AACATCAGAGGACGGTGTTAGCTTTCTGCTCTCTACTGGCTAGAAGACTCATTCTTCTTCATTGGGAGGATCCACGTCCTCCAGTATATGGTCATTGGTTAAGAGAAGTTAAGGTAAAGGTAAAGGTAAAGGTGCTTTATTTGTCATCAGTGTATGTTTCCACACAATGACGAAATTGTGCTCTGCATTTAACCCATCCACACCCAAGTGGAGCAGCGGGCAGCCATGTGAGGCGCCCGGGGAGCAGTGAGGGTTAGGTGTCTTGCTCAAGGACACCACGACAGGTGGGTATGGCGGGGAGTCGAACCTAAGACTTTCGGGTCCCAAGCCGGCTGCTCTACCACTGTAAGTTATGTCTTACATTCATTTAGAGAAGATTAGATATACTGTTAGGGAATCTGTAAACAAATTCTTTGACATCTGGCAGCCATTTATATCCTACGTGGAGAATATTTCCGCAGATAACTTTGTGTAAAGGTCAAATATTGGTTCTTTGTACACAAATCTGCGACCTGTATTGTCTGTTAAATGAATACAAGATGTATTTATGTTTTGTTGGTAGATCCGGTATAGGTGGGGATGGATGGGAGGGTTCTCGGGGGTGGGGGGTGTTAGTTTGTTTTTTGTTTGTGATTTATGTTAAAAATTTAAAAAAAACTTTGGAAAAAAACATACCCATATATTCAGCAAGGTTATAATCATCATTATTATATAAATATTCATTTTTGTTGCTGTGTTTTTGTTATCTCTGTTTCTATAGGTGTGCAGCCAAGATGTCGGGTGTATTGTCTTGCGTTTTCTCAGTATATATTGCACATATCTCCAAATCTCTTTCACTCTTTCCCATTTCACTTTTTTTCTTCTCTTTCTTCTGCTTCCTTAAAAAAATTCACTGATGATGAAGAAACTAAGAAATTAATATTCAGTTCTGCTTTCTACTGAAGTGGCTAGAAAAAAAACATTTTATTTACATCGAAAAGAAAAAAATAAGTAGGGCCTCTGGATGGGTTCTCTTTAGTGAAATGTTTCGTCTCTCCTCCAAGAGACTTCTTCAGTCTGATGAGTTTCAGGTGAACTCAGCCATGTAAGCGCTGCCTCCACATGTTGGACAAACAGGTTAGTCAAATGCAAAAGAGGACCATCGCTTAACAATAGGCTTGATTGGCTCTATTGTTCATAGAGAGTCATGTGCCCCATCACCTGACTTTTTGGTTTAGATCAGAGGAGCCCAAAGTGGGGCCCGCGGGCCAAATTTGGCCCCCCCAAGCCATTTGATTTGGCCCACCAACAGTTGCCAAAGTTACAAGGTTGTAACCTATTATCTTGTGTATATACAYAGTATTTCTATTGGTCAAATGACTATATAAAAGGCCTGTGGTGAAGGTAGTTTTCATTTATTGTGCTGACTTTTTCTTTGATTTTTTTAGGATTAAACATGAAACATGAAATGACAAGAAATATTTTGTTCAGATTTAACCCCACATGTAGATTTGCACACTTTATAAGGCCACAAAAACTCATATTTTATCAATTTATGAAATGTCCCATGAGCCTTTCCTACTTGAGCGTAAGGCAGACTTTCTCCAAGTGCACAGACTAAAACAAAAGAGGGCCATTGCACAGCTTAATCGTTAAAAATAAGGGACTTTAAAAAGTATTTGTATTTCATGTATTATATTACTGTATTTGGCCCGCTGCCCTGGATAGATTTTCATTTTGGCCCCTTGGGGGAAAATGTTTGGGCACCCCTGGTTTAGATGCTTCGGCTGTGGTTATTTGGTGTTTTGTTATGTGTGTGTAGTGAATGCAGGCGGGGTTCAACGTCCTCTTGTTTTTGTCTCTCTTTCCCTATTTGTGTTGGTTATCGTTGGGGCCCTGATTCACACCTTTTGCTCACAGGGGCTGAGTCATACAGCATTCATGTAGGAGGAGGACAACTGGACACGAAGGCCTCCACCTCAGTTTAATGGTGGATGGTTTTTCTTCATAAAAATGGTTTCCTTTACTCCTCTCCCAAACCAACATTCCTCTCTATCAAGGATGAGAACATGTTCATCCCTGAAAGAGTGACCGCTGGCCTGTAGATGAGTGTAAACTGCAGAGTCCTGACCTGACGATGTAGCTCGTCTGTGCTGGCTCATTCTTCTGAACAGTGGCTGTTTTGCTTCCCCAATGTATGATTGATCACAGTCCTGACACTTAACAACATGTACTATATTTTATTTACAGTTATTTAATTTGTCGAATTACTTTTAAACTCTCTGAAATGAAGAGACTGTGTTTAAAAATGATTTAATTCCTCATATTTCTATGCAATCACAGCATGCAATTATTTATTGTATTCAGGAATGCTGTTAGAGTAAAGACACAGATGTTGATCTTTGACTTCCCAAACTGCTAACTTAGATCATGGAGTTCCGTTACTTTTACGACCCGCTATTAGACAGGTGGGTTGGGGTAAAGGAACTGGAGGTCCTGGGGAAAACAGGAGATTGCATGGGCGTAAACAGGAGGACACTTTGAAGGGGACTCTTTAAAAACCTGACTGCTGTACAGAAATTCAGTTCATGCTGCTGACGACTGTATGAAAGTACCTTGTCTGTATTTTGGACTCCTTGCAAGTATTTTACTTGAGAGCTCAACCAGATCTGCTGCTTTGTTCATCATTCCTTGTGTCTTGATAATTAATTTATCCAACACAGCCACTGTCATTTTTTGCTCTGTTGTGAGAGAGGGATGGTATTCAGTTCAAACAAGTTTTGTTTGAAATGTATTGCACATGTCTCAATAAAATAAAAATTGGAAATTTGAAGGTATATTGTAACCGTAAAACCCCAGACAGTGTCAATTATAAAAAAATTTAAAAATCGGTCTTGGACAAAGTTGGAATCAGCAGGTCAGGCTTTTTAAAGATGGGTGGTCGGCCAGAAAATTCCAATCGGTGCACCCCTACAATTAATGTATAGATAAAAGCACCAGGACTGCCTTCCTGTTTGGTTGCTGAGTCCTGGACTCTCTCAGACCTGTGTAGGCGTGTCAGGCTACAAGAAATGAACAATAAATCCTTTAAGCCCTGTGAGATTTGTCACCGATCAGACTTGTTCCAACACCCGAGGAGTGTTCTTTGAGGGGAAATCAGAGGATTATTGAGGTATGTTGTGCCTAAAGACAAGGTTTTATTGTCATGAAATTGTCTCTTAGCACAGCTGCATCACACTGACTGAATAAATTATGTTTGGATTACATTTGTGTTAATAAATGTTACTCATTCTTTACATGAAAATATTGTATTTAGGTTCTGGATCCAGTGATTGAATCATGAATAAAAGCTTGTTGAGCTGTAGTTTACTAACTCCACTGAACTAAAGCTGTGCAGTTACTGTTGTATGAACTATATTAGTTATATATTAGAACATAGACTAGACATGTTGGTTTGGGGACATAAATAATGAGAAACTAATAATGTTAAAATGTGAGTTTATTTTGTTCTTATGTTCTTGAGATATTTTCCTCCACCCTCACCATGCTCTGTTCTTCAGCAACACATGCAGGATTCTACTCTCACACACAGCCTTTGCACCACACCAGTAGCACAACTCTCTCAGACTCAGAAAGGAGTGGTCCTGTTGGAGCAGAACCCGTTCCACATGTGAACCACCTCTGGGTTTGAAGATCACACCCCGCCAACACGATGCTCCTGCCGCAGGTGTCACATCTGCTCCTGGTTGTTCTTGTGACATTCTCACCAGCTGCAGTGTTCCAGAACATTTCACCAGGAGCAGCAGAGAACCTGAAGAAGTTAGAAAACAAATTATCCCGTGTGGAAGCTGTAGATTCTGTTGTGGATAGACTGTTTAGAGCATGTTTCATCTTTCTGAAACATCTCAGCAGGACCAGCTGGTCCAATACTACTATTTAAATTCAGAACACTGTGTGGATAAAAATAACCTGTTCAGGTTTGGGTGTCTAGTTTTAAACTCTGTCTACAGAGGAGGTAACGCGTGCAGTTGGCCACTGTTTAAAATCTGAATAATATTCAGGGACAGGTTGTCATCCATTTTAAAACTTATCCAAAAATATCCCCGGTGTGAGAATACAGAGTGGAGTGTGTTTTCACACTGAATTCTCTTCAGGGTTTCTGCTGCTGCTGAGGAAACAAAGAAAAACACATTCTTATTGTGAGAGTCTGTAAATTGTATCTGACTTTCATGAAACGTTAACCAGTCAGGGATTGTGTCAGTGTCATTATTCAGCTTTTAAGGCTAAATTGCTTTTCTGTGAGAAAGAACTGTTGGCACAAATGACACAAAACATAATGAGAGTGGTGAGCAGGTGAAGTACAGAACAGGATTTAATCTGTACAATTTGGGCTGAGATAATGATGTATCTTTAGCAAAGTCCAAACTCTCCTCTAATGTCCAGTAAGTCACCTGCTTCATGAACAAGTGGGTGGTCATGTTTATGGTAAATGGTAAATGAACTGTACTTATATAGCGCCTTTCTATCCATCCAGGACACTCAAAGTGATTCACACTACAGACATTCACCCATGCACACACACATTCACACACTGAATTTATGTGTGTGTGCATGTTTTTGTTACCTGGTAGGGACACATTTTGACCATTTTCCCAGTACACACAGCCTGGTGAGGACCCACTGTTTCTAACAGGTACAAAAGCCCATCTCCCTGGGATTAGATTTTAGGACTAAGGTGTGAATTGAGTTTAGGTTAAGTTTAGGGTTAGGGATCGGGATTAGGCTGTAGAAATGACCAGTAAATGAATGGAAGTCCCAATGAGGATAGAAGATCAAATGTGTGTGTGTGTGTGTGTGTGTGTGTGTGTGTGTGTGTGTGTGTGTGTGTGTGTGTGTGTGTGTGTGTGTGTGTGTTTGTGCGTGT
>NW_013952743.1:433399-441178 GCF_001266775.1 Austrofundulus limnaeus
ACCTGGTACAACACTCTCACTCGTATATACATACACATAAACATATACATATACATATACATATACATATACATATACATATACATACATATTCATATACATATACATATACATATACAAATGCTGTTTTGACGCAAGATACAATGTTTTCTAAGGAACAGTTAAAGCACTTTACTATGTCCCATTTGGCAACCCTGCCTGGTACATTACTGCAGTGGTTGCAGGTGTTTATTTGCCCCAATAAACATTGAAAGAACAGTTGTGTCGACTTTCACTGTGCGTCTCAAACCAGGTACACACCAGATGCTTGAGCAGCCGAAGCAGCCAGTTTACATGCAAAGTMTATGGTGGACGCGCATCTAGRAGCAGCRCAGCACGTTTAGCCAGTTTAGCGCGATGTGCAAGGTAGCGATAGGTGCGGTAGAGCGTTTTCCATGCATGTGGCACATCCAAAGCAGCCGCCGCTCAAGTTCAACAAATTGACATTTTGCTGCTCGACGCGCCACAGCAACCAATCAGAGAGGCTCATTTTTCCATGTGACAGCTTCCTGAATGTTGCCCAAACAGACCCAACAGGAGCTCTTTWGCTGAAATTGACCGTCTGTACTTGATGTTCTGGCAGGAGATATCAGCACCGATGTGGGTCAGCGGCTCGTTAAACTGACCGTGGTGTTAAACTGGGCTCAGGACAAAAMTAGTTTGTCAACTCGCAGCTCCTGGAGTGGTGAAACTAATTGAACAAACCGCTTCTAAATTATCTGGTGAATTAATTATCTGCTGTGCGCAACGTTCGCTTACTCTTTAGTAAATAAAGCGAAGCCATTTTCTTTATTTCATCCGCCATTAAAAACAGACCAGAAAAACCGAAGATGCTCCTTGCTCTTCAGACGCGCCTCTAGTCTGTGTCCCGGTCTGAACGTAGCGCATCCAACTTGAGGCGTTAGGCTCATTTTTGCCGCTCAAAATGCATTTGATGTGAACCGGGCTTTAGAAACCTAAACACATGTAGAGATAAGTTTACTGGTTCTTCTGTCTCACTTTATATTGATCCTGGCTCAGTTCTATTTTGTGTTTTAAATGGTTAATAACTGAAATGAAGGTGCTCAAATAACAAATTGGTTTAAGATTTACCTAAAATAAATATAGATTTTTCGTATTATTATAGTAGTAAGACCAGTATTAACTACTCATTTCAACATGTTTAATAAAAATGTAATTAATGTAGATGGAGCCAATTCTGACTAAACTGAAGAGCTAATGGCTAGTTTGATAAAGCCAAAGTGGAGTGCTGCTATCTTAGTACAATTATAATTTCCTACACTTCACAGCAGCTCATGCAAATAGTATTTTTTAGACGTTTGCACCATCTTCAGTTTTTCATGACACATTTCTTTCTCTGGAATTTGATGATTTTTTTTGCAATAAACTAGCAGCAGCAAGATGTAGCATTCTGGGGTCATGTTCAGAAATCACTTCATCATATTTTTGTCTAAAGACGTGTGTAAAGTGAAATATAATTTGATGTTTATATATTAGCAGAAGAAATTTTGAAAATTTGTTGTTTTAAAAAGGCTGCAAACTATGGCGCCAGCCTCTCCAATGCTAATGCCAGCCTATCCATGCTAGTCGCTAGCATCTCCAATGCTAATGCCAGCCTATCCATGCTAGTTGCTAGCCTCTTCGATGCTAACACAATTGAATAGTCTCCTTCTCATTTGCCAGCACCAGCCTCTCAGTTACTGGGACCAGCTGCTCTGTTACCTTTGCGGGCCTATCATTAATCAGACCAATAGCTGGCTTAGGAATAGATATAGCCTCCTGCTACAAGGATGTAGCAACTACTGGTTGCGCAAAAGTCTTAATTTTGGTCCTCATACCGCATCATAGCAAACCACTTTGGAAGTGATTTTATTAAAAAACAAGCTAAAAATGGTCCAAATAGATTCATGCCATCTTAAAACAACTTTAATCTTTAAAATGTTCATGTTTAGGCTGAGATTTAAATCTTTGCATCTTTTAGTTTTACAGTATGTGGTTATTTCAGCAGAAGTAATATCAAACTCTAACTGGACATGACCTCTGGAGTCTGCAGACATGCTACATGTTGCTGTTCTCTGTGATATTTATTCTAGTAAATCTAAAGAGAATTACATATTATTTACTGGGAGCTACTTTCTGTAGTTTTATATCTTTAAATATTCTTCTATAAAAAATCCTCCATCCATCCTAAGTGTTATTAAGTTCAGACGGTAGCAATAATGTTTTTAATAAACTAGAATTGTTGTTTCTGTTTACTGAGAATGTGCCAAACTAAAGAACAGCTACAAAAGATTTATAAAAGCAGGAAAAAATTGTTAAAATACATAATCATATCATATACTGTAAATGAAACCTGACAGTTTGTGTGGATAAGTGAGTGTTATCACTAAACATGTACAGTGTACCTTCAGCTCAGTAGGACTTCGATTTCATTTCATTTATTTATTTAAAAGCACCTTCATCAATATTTTATGAATATAAATGCGCTGAAATTAGCAAAGCAGCTAAATTTCAACCACTGCCCTGAGCTGATAAAAAATAAATACAGTAAATGCACAAAACAATACAACAATCGATTAAAACAATCCAACAAAAAATAGAAACGTCACACACTAATCTCTCACTATCTCTGAACAATAATTTGTTAGTTTGTGAATATATCTCTGTGTCTCACTCTGTATCTGTATGTTTGTCTCCATGTGTTTCTATCTCTGCTGGTTCTTCTGTCTGATGATTCAGGAGAAGCTGTTTCTCTGTCACTAACCTTAAGACACTTTTCTCCTGTCTCTCTCCTTCCTGTTCCCTCTGCTTTCACTGATGTGTTAAGTGGCTGATGAGGTTCAAGGTAAGGCTGCGCACACCTACACTGTGTCTGATGGGTCAAACTGATGCTGGAAGGGTCAACAGAGCAACAAAACACAGGGTTTTTATCTTATTGATTAGACAAAACAAAGATAATATTATAGCATATTTATGAGCATCTATGAGAGCTTCTGCTTTAACCTCATTGTGTGGTAGAAAAATAAAACTATTGTTCCAAGCTGGTAAAACACTGAGCTCATTATAATTAAGGAGCTTGTGTTCTAAAACAGTTTATTTGTTTGTTTGTTTGTTTGTTTGTTTGTTTGTTTGTTTTTTTGTTTACTGTTTTTAGTAGTTTAATGAGTTAGAATAAGCTGTGATAGAAAACAAAAGCCGACACCTTTTATCCTGATAATAAAGAATATTATCAGATGGAGTCAAAGAAAAGCAAATTTGTGATAATAAATTCAGATTCTTGATAAGGTTAGGTTCTGCAGAAACATATTGTATTTGTAGTCAACTTTTAAAGGGGCAATATCATGTAATAATCAACTTTTTGAGCTTTATATCATCTTATAATGTCACCCTCTCATCAAAAACATACACAGAGTCTTGCTTTGTGAAACCCTGTAGTGTCCTGAGGCAGTCATTTAGGAAAACAAAAATGGCTGGTTGGCTCTAGATACACATTTTAGGTGCAGCTTCTCCTCTGGGCTGTGTCTCCAAGCCGAGCTTCCTCCTCACAGAGCACACCTCCTCGTGGCTCCTACAGGCTATCAGCAGCAATTGCTAGCAAACACCGGATGAAACTGCTCGTGCACATCTGCTGAGCTCCTAATTATCAGTCCAGTCTATTTCAGATTAAAAAATACCTTTGAGAAAATGTATTTTCAGATGCCAAGGATGGCACAGTTCTTGAAATGGTTTGATTTCATTTTTGGAAGTAACCCTCCAATGAAAATTTTTTTTATTTATTTATATATTTGTGCGAGCCACTTTACAAATGATAGTTTTCTGAACAAAAGGGGATTTAACTGTGGACTAATAACAAGATTATCACTAAAAGTTGATGCAATTCCATCACTCAGAACTAAACATCACCATTGTCGTCTGCTCAGGTAAGCTGAAAAACAACTTGCGTTGTTTTGTTCAGTTGTTTGGTCTATCTGTGATCTACAGTTAGCATTCATAACTTAAATTATGGTCTGTGTTCTGTAGTTGGCTTACACTGAATTTTAGTAATAAATAAATCAGCTTAACATTGATGTGTGTGAGGATGACTGGGAGATATCTTACCAGCTGAAACATTTCCTTTGTAATCGCTCCGGTTTACAGAGGCAATTTTTTTTCTTTATCCTGATGCTGTTCCAGTCCTTGTGTTGTATGTAAATTATTACGTTTTTAGTCATTGTAAAGCTTTTGTCCACAAACACACACATATGAGAAAAAAAAAGTAATAGATCACATACAACACAAACACACACACTCACACACACAAACACACATATATATAGTAGAGCTTCACAATGTTAAAAGAAGAAATCAGTGCAAGAGACAAGAACTTTTGAGCAGGGAATTGTCTGGAAACTGCATTCAAACATGATTTTTTTCAGCTGATCAAAAGTTTAAGACCATAGCTCAAAAAAAAAAAAMCCCGAAAACCCCCCAAAACAGAAATCAAAGTGTCAAAAAAAGGACTCAGTAATGAGTAGCTCCACCATTCTTGTTGATGACTTCAAACAATGGTTTAGGCATGCTTGATACCAGTGTTTCCAGGAGGCTAGTGGGAACGTTGCTCCAGGTGTTGAAGATGGTTTCACCAAGGCCATCCACTGTCTTGAACTGATGTCCATTTTTGTAAACTTCCCTTGCCATCCATCCCCAAATGTTCTCAGTTGGGTTTAGATCCGGGGAACATGCAGGATGGTCCAAAAGAGTGATGTTATTCTCTTGGAAGAACTCCTTTGTCAGGCGGGCATTGTGAACTGCAGCATTGTCCTGTTGAAAAACCCAATCATTACCACACAGACGAGGGCCCTCAGTCATGAGGGATGCCCGCTGCAACATCTCCACATAGCCAGCTGCTGTTTGACGCCCCTGCACAACCTGAAGCTCCATTGTTCCATTGAAGGAAAATGCACCCCAAATCATGATGGCGCCCCCACCACTGTGCCGTGTAGAAAACATCTCAGGTGGGATCTTGTCATGCCAGTAACGTTGGAAGCCATCAGGACCATCAAGGTTAAATTTTTTCTCATCAGAGAAGACAACTTTTTTCCACCTTTCAATGTCCCATGCTTGGTGTACCCTTGCAAAGTCCAAACGGGCAATTTTGTGGCGTTGAAGAGGACGTGGCCTTTGAAGACGTTTTTTTTCTGAAGCCCTTCTCTCACAGATGCCGTCTGATGGTTATTGGGCTGCAGTCAGCACCAGTAATGGCCTTAATTTGGGTAGAGGATCGTCCCGTGTCTTGACGGACAGCCAATCGGATCCTGCGGCTCAGAGCTGGTGAAATTTTTTTGGGTCTACCACTTGACTTTTTTGTTCCATAACCCTCAGGATCATTTAAAAAATGCAAAATGACTGTCTTACTGCGTCCAACTTCAGCAGCGATGGCACGTTGTGAGAGGCCTTGCTTATGCAGCTCAACAATCCTACCACGTTCAAAGTCAGTGAGATTTTTTACTTTTGCCATCAGGAGGTCTTGACAGTGTAAARYCTTGACAGAAAATGGCATGGAATCCAGATTTTTGCACAGCTTTTGGCTTTTAAAGACTATGGTCTTAAACTTTTGATCAGCTGAAAAAAATCATGTTTGAGTGTAAATGCAGTTTTCAGAAAATTCCCCGCTCAAAAGTTCTTGTCTCTTGCACTGATTTCTTCTTTTAATAGCTCTAGCAATTTGAAGCTCTACTTTGAACCTTCTTAAGATCCAATAGTGCAAAATGCAAATTCTAGCACTTTTTTGACTGGTCTTAAGATTATGAGGTTAGGTTTTCGGTTGCGTATGTCTGTCTGTCTGTTGACAATTACTCAACAACTTATGGATGGATTTTCATGAAATATTTACCACTGGTGGGTATTGGCCAAAGGAACACACCAATAAATTTTGGGGATGATCCGGATCACGATCCAGATCCAGGAATTTTTTGAAGCATTTTTCACTATTGCAGGATAGGGGAAATTGGCCTTGGCGGAGGTTAGCGCTCTTCAAGGGCTTCTAGTTATGGTATAGAACTTAAATAAAAGCCTGGGCAACACATGATATTGGCCTTTTAAATAACCTCTGTTTGGAGAAAAAGAGTTCAGATTAGGGTTGGGCATAATCGTATCGTGTGCAATTAATTGTCAGAAAAACATTAATCGATTACTTTTTGGCACTTGATGATTAATACGATTAATGCCACCAGGCAGAGTCCGCTCTCTGTCCTCTCTGCTTCAAATATGATGAACATTAAAAAAACGTTCTGTAAATTCTTTATCTATCAACACAATTTAAAATTTGATGTATAGCCTGAAGTCTGTAATTTTGACACAATTTGGAACAGATTTGTATGAAGAGCAAAACTTTCCCATTAAATTGGCCATGTGGCCAGGACATAAGGGTGACCAGAGACTCCAGGGGATTAATCATCAAATTAATCATTATCGGCGAAATACCACAATTAATCGTGATTTTTTTTGACAATATTGCCCAACCCTAGTTCAGATTAACAAGATAACATTTTATCAGTGCAAAGTGGATTATTGCCGACTTATAATAACTTCAATCTGAAAAAGGTTTTCAGAGCCGTTTATACATACTGTATTTTAGAAACCTTCACACTGTGTGAAACACAATAATTAAATAGGGTCATGTGATTATTTGTAAGCATAAAAATATGCAGCAGCTCTTCTGGTTTAAATCCTTTATATCACATTTTTGWATATTTGTGGCAGAATAATTGTCTAATGCTGAATTCATGATGATGTAAAGACATTTAATAATAATCATATAAACTACACTGATATTCTGAGCAATTTATTCAGATGCTGCTGATTGCACTTGTAAAATAATATAGAATGTGTAAATATCTGTGGGATGTAAAATAAACTAGGAAAGCTCATGAAAGCTTTCTATGAAAGCCTTGAGATTAAAGTTATTTTAAGATGGCAGAAGTCCACTTTACCAATTGGACTAGCCATTAGTTCATCAGTCCTGACAGAATTAAACAGTATTTCTCTGAAATGAGGCTTTTCAAACAGATATCTACAACAGGTTATATTAGTTATTTATTACTTTTCTACGGACCCTACTTCAAATTGGCAGATCATCACTTTAACCTGTTTTAAGAAGTGATTAAGACTAATGTTTACAAAATTTAAGCCATCAATAAATAAGCTGTCAGAGCAACACGTCAGCGATAAAGAACACACACACGTCCAGGTCAAAATAAATCAAGTCACTTCAAAATAAAACTGCTTTCTACCTCACACCAGGCACAGACGCTGTCAGAACTCAGGCTGGGGCTGAAGCCACCTGCAGGACTTTAGGAAGATTGGTCATAATGTTTTGGCTTGTGTGTGTAATCTGCTCATCATGTTTTTATAGAATGGAGCTAAAACTCCTCAGTGTTTTAACACTGTGTGTGTTTTCACAGGTGAATGGGCAGCAGAATCTGAAACTAGGAGGAAGTCTGTCCCGGTCCAACCCCCCAACCCAGAAACCACCCAGTCCTCCCAGAGCAGGCAAGGGGATCTTAGGGTACGTCCCCCCACACCCTGATATACTGAACGTTTTGCACTTGAGTGTCTGATTATTGAGGTCAGGGCTATTCAACTAAATTGATCGGGAGCCACTGTTACTCAAAGCCTGGTAGGTGATACACTGCAGCATGTAATAGAACAGGTTTAATCTTTTACCTTTTATATTTGTTTATTTTGTTGCATTGAATCATA
>NW_013952743.1:441998-443774 GCF_001266775.1 Austrofundulus limnaeus
TTTTTTTTTTTCGTTTTGGTGACTTCCAGCAGTTTGTTTGTTTTGTTAAAATGACAAAGAGGAGAGCATGTAAACTGCACACAGAAAGACCCAGACCAAAGGAACATTGACCACAGTCTGTCAGCTTCCTGTGTTGCTTCGATAATGATGAGAACAGTTTAGTTGGCCGTTCTGAAACCATTTTAGATTTTTAGTTAGCCACTCAGGTATCATTGTCCAGAAGAGCTGAGGTTCTTGTTTTCAGCTGTTTTACTGTAAAGAACCTGATGTTGGAGCTCAACACGTATCTGATCATTACTGTAGTACTTTGTACTCAGATTCATACAGCTAAAGAGACAAGATAACCAGGACCATCTGGTCTTGGCCCGTCGAGGCTTCCTGTTGTCTTTGTTGGTGTTTTGCCTCACTTCCTGTAACCTGCTGTTCTGCCGGCTGTTGTTCCCTGAATCAACAGCATGGGAGGATTATTTTCTCTATAGAGCCACAGTCAGCAATAAGCATCAGTACTCAGAATAAGTCTGATTTACAGTTCTTTGTCCTCGTTGTAAAATAATATCCACGTTATAAACATAACAAACTCTGACTTTGTAAAATTAATGTAAAGTTTAAAACAAAGCTTTTACATTTGAGACATTTGTGCTTCTAGAAAAGATGAACAGAAGCAGCTTAGCAGTTGGTTGGAACTAAGCTGTGGTCAACGAGCCAACTGTGCCCGTCTGTGCACACACACACATACACACACACACATACACACACACACACACAGAGAGAGAGAGAGAGAGAGAGAGAGAGAGAGAGAGAGAGAGAGAGAGAGAGAGAGAGAGAGAGGCATGGAAGGATGATGGACAGCAGAGTTGGCATCATGCAGAAAACAACAGGCTCTCTGATAAAACATTTCCACATCAATAACTCAGAGGAACATTCGCGATCAGTTTATACTCAGGTTCTGTTGAAAACATGGTTTAAATGGGATTTTTTACACTATTTTATACCTGATTAACACATAATTAATAAATGTCCATGTTTTAAAATATCTGCTTCCAAGTTCATAGGTTTCCTTCTGATTTAAATAGTTGTTATATATAAACAGATGAAGACTGAGATTAAAAAGGAAGCAGCAGCACTTCCATTACCAGATATAATTACTACATATTGTATATTATTTAGGTGGAACTCTGTTGACTGCTGTCAAAATTCATATTTCATCTCATTTACAAAAGATGAAATTATCCACTTGTTTCAATGCAAAAATAATATTTATTCAAACAATATTTAGTTTTTATTTTTGGCGTTTTTTCCTAATGTGCACAGAGTTTGGTTTTAGGAAGCTCTACTTGTGTTTGTTTTTATGTTTAACTGAGATTTTTAGTTTGTAATTTTGAAAGAAATCTTTGTTATGAAAGTTTTTTTTCTCTGTGTTCAGTCTTTTTAAGACATTCCTGTGTCCTAGTTTTATGGTTTAGATTCTCTGAAAATAAAATCTGACCTTTACACTTTGCCTGCAACAAATCTCAGAAAAAAACACATGAATTTACAGTTAATTTGTGTTATTTTTACAAGTATTTATTTTCTAAAATATTTCATTGTAACAACTAAAATGTATTCTAACCTTTTTATTGTTTTGCAGAGTTAATGATGACTGTTCTGCTGCATCCTCTTGTGTTTTTTTCACAGTATTTTATTTAAAACATAATTTTGTATATTAAAGGGGCAATATTATTTGTTTCTCAGGCATACATTTAAATACTATACCATAATAAAGTATCTATGTCACCT
>NW_013952743.1:443817-446315 GCF_001266775.1 Austrofundulus limnaeus
GCTCGTGAGGGGGAGAGGGTGGGGCGCTCCGCATTGAGGAAGTTCAGCTTAAAGACGCGTCCCAGGGGCATTTCTGGTCCCAAAAGGCGTTTCTGGTCCCCACCTGTCGTTTTGCTCCTCAGCATGCCTGCCTAAAAACGCTGCAGGATTTCTCAAACATGCACAAATGAGCCAAAGCAAGGCTTTGGGCATGTTTTTTTTTATGAGAGTATAACATTATAACAGGATATAAAACTCAAAAAAGTTGATTTTACATGATATTGCCCCTTTAAACATGGTATTAGATTAGCACCTTTTTTAACTGATACAACCAGGCGCAAAATGATTGACTCTGCTGAAGTTTCTGTYAATTTATTAATTTTTTTTATTTGTCCTGTAGACAATTTAAAAACAGTGTGAATGAATTTGATTAAAAAAGGTCACATGCATATTTTAGATGACATCAGAACACAAGTCAAATGTTTAATTCAGCTGATGAAATAAAAGAGAAAGATGTAAATCACTGGTTCTGTGGAACAAGAGATGACCTGCAGAGTTCAGACCAAGCTTAAAAGCATTTATTTTTGACRCAAAGAAATGAAAGCAGGAACGATAAACCATTGCAAATAGTTGTGATTTTACACGTGTGTTTTTGTTTTTATTCCTTAAATCTTCAGATGTGCGACACATTAAAACTCTCATCTAATCTGAAAGTTCTGTAACAGAAACACAACTTGTTCATCTTTCTCAGGACTCTAGTGGTGGTTTGGACCATACTGTTGGTTGAGAAACACCTAAAAGTGAAGCTACATAAATCAAATTAACTTTAAAAGTGATTGTCAGTAATATTTGGGCCCTAATTACACCAACGAGCTAATAACAATCACTATAAATGAACACAGCAATGCTATTATG
The DNA here is from genome assembly GCF_001266775.1 of Austrofundulus limnaeus. Lineage (NCBI taxonomy): Eukaryota > Metazoa > Chordata > Actinopteri > Cyprinodontiformes > Rivulidae > Austrofundulus > Austrofundulus limnaeus. The sequence continues at coordinate 444,712 of NW_013952743.1, forward strand.
GTTAATGTTTATACTTTATTCAGCAACAGTCAGGGTCCCAAACCTCTGACAGAAAACATCCATGTTAAGATAAAATAATCTAAATACAGTTGTCCTCACTTCCCTGAATATCTGTTGTTCCTGATGAAAAACTGGTTTGATCACATTTTATTATCAGCTCCAGCGCCAGTGTTGGACCAGCCTGGCTTGAAGTCTTTTTCACATTGCTCTTCAGAGAATAAATAGGATGTGTCTACTTCCTGGGAGGTTGTAAAACCAGAGTGTGCACTGGGACAGATCACCAGAACCATGTTTGTCTCCCTGTGTGAACCTGTTGCACACGCAGGAAGAACTCCCCCTACAGGACCCTGGAACCGGTGCGCCCCCCTGTGGTGCCCAATGATTATGTCTCCAGCCCAACCAGAACCAGTACAGCAGGCGGACAGCTTCCCAGTCCAGTCCGGACCGCCACCCTGAACCACCGACCCAGAACATACAGGTAGAGGGGTCAGCGTGTAAACGTGGCCACCATGGAGGGATTTCTGAGTTTCCTGTTCTTGTTCGCATTCATCTAACATGGCTTCAACTTTATTTATTGTTTTGTTTTTGTTGTTGTTGTTTTTTTTACTACAATCATTGAATATTCAACACATCTAGAAGACAGACTAAAACATTTCTCTGTTTTTGTTTTGAACACAGCTAAAGATGTGAAATGTCCCAAACTACACTGTCAGATGTGTTGAATATAAAGTTTATGTCTCAGTTCTGAACATGAACAAACATTTTGAATCTACTTCTAACATTTATAAACTTGATTTTCTTTCTTTTCTTTTTTCAGCTTTTTCTTGTTTCTTCTTTGCTGTCATTAACTGAACCTGCTGCTGTTTCTCTACAGGCTTCTCATCTTCATCACTGCCCTGTCCTCTTCTTCATGTCCTGCAGTTATTAAWCTTTTTTCATGTCTTTGTTTTTTAAAGTTATTTAACAAAATAGCTGTTGACTACAGACAGAGTAAAGAGAATAATTTTATCAACATTTTTAGGAAACAATACTGCACTTTCTGAAGTTAAACTAAACTTTTTGTAGATTATTAATTAAGTACAAAATTGGTAACATTTAAGACACAGTTTGATGTTGACAAGTCTGAATTGTTTTGTTTTGTCTTTCTGTAGCTGATGAAAGTTAAGTAATTTATTTATAAAAGTTAAAATAGTTAAGCATGAAAATGGTCTGTTTTCTTAAGAAATGTAAAAATGTGTTTTTAAATGGGCTGAAAGTTCTTTACAAAACTCCAGACTGGATTTTTTTTTTAAATGGTCAAAAAATCCTTTTGATAAAAGGGGAAAATGGCTCTTAAAAAATGAATGAATCATTTTATTTGGTCACATTAAAGAACACTCCATACAAAAGCAAACAAAACTTTAACCCTAAATGACCAAATAGGTAGAGACAGAAGCCAATGGCTTGTTTTGCCTCACCTTGCAAATCATAATGGGATTCCCCAAAACAAAATACACAAAAAACACACATATACTTCAACTACATCCTGGCTATATGCAAATCATTAATACAGTCTTTTTTTTATCAACAATATCATTATTATTGTCCATACATGTGAAAAAATA
>NW_013952743.1:448427-455303 GCF_001266775.1 Austrofundulus limnaeus
CGTACTTGTAAATTTGATTCGTACTTGTAAATTTGATTCGTACTTGTAAATTTGATTCGTACTTGTAATGTGGCAAAGTTGTAACTTTTTAACTTGTATTTGTAACTTAAAAACTTGTATTCTCACATAAGAATTGTACTTGTAAATTTGATTCGTACTTGTGAATTTGATTCGTACTTGTAAATTTGATTCGTACTTGTAAATTTGATTCGTACTTGTAATGTGGCAAAGTTGTAACAAATTTATGTACGTTTATAGACTTACATGTACAAATTTAGACTCTTACACATACAATATTTCTGATAGTTGTCTTACCCAATAAAACTGCGACAACATTTCAATCTGTGAATGGAAATTATTGTTCTGCTAGTTGGCAGTGTTGTGCTGCTGACATGTTTTCTGGTGAATGGAGACAGATTTGTGCTTTATGATTAGGTTCTTCTAAGTTTTTTGGAGCATATGTGCTTTTCAACTTGCAGATCTAAATTAATTGACTAGAGATGGGATAAATGACTCTTTGAAGGGATCCGGATCTTGGGGAGCCATTTGTTTCATAGAGCCGTTCAAAAGAGCCATTCAATTTTGAACGTATTACGTCATCATGTAGGGAAATACATCATCACGTAGCCGTACGTAATGACGTGGAACCATGTGTTTATTAAGCGAAAAAAAAAACCTCCCCCTTTCACTGTGAGCTTCTGTACTCCACAACTCCACCCGTTTTCCATGAAAAATCAAAGCGGGAGTGATATAAATATGAAAAAATAAAGATTATATGAGGAACAAAAGAAATAAAACTACAAATGGCTTGTTACTGCCCACTCGGCTCCTATCGTTCGTTGTAAAGAGCCTTTCAAAAGACTCGGATCGTTCACGAACGTCACATCTCTAGAATTGACTAGTGCTTAAGAAATTTTGCAGCTAAATTTTGAATTAGCACTGCCCACCACTACACACAAACAYAAAGGTGAACATGAAGGTGTGTGTCTGGTGCACATGCACATCTCATGTACAAAGACTGAACCATTAGAGAAGTTTCTCTTTTTGATGCAGGAGAAACAACAATCTATACTTAGCAGTAAAGTAAATAAAATAGTGTTTGTAGATTAATTCTTTGTTGTAACAATGCTTCTTGGCAACAAATATTGTACCTTTGGAAAGCCTGTTAGTTTTTTTTTAAATAGAGCCACATTTGTAAGGACCATGCATTTGTGGGAGGAGCAGTAGAGCTGAGTATGTGGGTTGCACACATGAAAAATGTACCAGATGTTCTCTGCCAAACAGCTTATTCTGCTGTTGCTGTTGACACTTGTTTTGAGCTTCTGATTCCCTCAAGTGCTGCCAATCAGGTTCCCAGTACATGATTTAATGCCAAGAAGCATTGTTACAACAAATAACTAATCTACCAAACATAAGAACACCAATAACTCTGAGGTCTGATCACTGGGTGAGAATCCAGAAACCTGTAAAAGGTGTAACACACTCAAGCTCCTGGTGGAAAAAAACTTTATTAATCTTTTCTGAAGATCAGTTAAACTCACAACTGTTCCCTCTGTATTCATCTTTTCTACAGTCAGTTATAAGTCATAACATTCAGAGGGTAATTTCATTGATTCTAATCAGTAGTTGAAGTTTTGGTTGTGATGATAGTCTGTATGTAGCAGTCTCTGCTTCCTCCTTCCTCCTGCATCCTTTCCTTCTTAACCACTTCCTCTCCTTCTTCCCTAAAGTCTCCCCAACGGCTGGACCATCTAGCTCCTCCTCCACTGCTCCTAACTCCTCCCCTTCTCCATCCCCAACTCCTTCCTCCTTCTCCTCTTCCTCCTCCACCACAACCTTAACCCAGCCCGCCGCCCCCCTGCCACCAAACTCACCCTGTCACAACGCAGACTCATCCCCCCACACAAGCTCACAGTCACCAAACACCAACACCTCCACACCTTCTAACCCCTCCCCCTGCACCAATGAGGCCCAATCAGAGCCGTTGTCTCTCCCTCCTCCTTCAGTCTCCTCCTCTTCACCTGCTGAAGGTGAGTTTCTTTAATAACACCTGTGGACCAAACCTTCTGCATGACGTGCTCTGTTTGCTTCTGTCTTCTAACCAAAATGTATACTGATGAACGTGAACTTTATCACTTCTGACAGTTTACAGATACAAAATGTAACATTTATATAAAATCTGTTCTAGAGTTTTCAAAAATGCGTCAATATTTTGACAAATATGTTTATTGATGGTCTTGGAGATTTATTGTAAATGTAAGTTAAAAAACTGGCTGAAATTACAAACACTCACCTATCAGCAGGTCTGAAGCTCCCAGTTAAAATTTTAAATCTTTATTTCTTTCTGTTCAGTCAGTAGTCAGGTAGTTTAAACATTGGGTGAAGGACTTGTTTTATACATTGTTGACTAATCTTTTCAGCACCAAGTACATGTCTGTATTTTAAAGTGAGTTAAAAACTGAAGGACGTTTCTGCTTCTTATTTGGATTCTTTATATCTGCTGAGAGTGAAAAGACTGAGCTAACCTAGGAGTGACCAGGGGCCTCATGTGTCAGAGTGTGTAGCTTTCATATTGAAAGTTGGYGTTCAGACGAAAGTGGGGAAGTATGTACGCACAGAAATGTTCAGATGTATCCAACCGTGCACATTCATGTTTCTGCACTCCTTTCACTTGTACATCCCAACGAACGTGAAACTGGATGCATGTGATGCTCCTCCCCTGACAYGCCTCTATTTAAATATGTAAAATAGATGACAATCTTTCACACTGAGTCTGAAACATTACCAACTTTACTCATGTCTTTAATGACACAATTGCTGTAAACACAGAGGAACTCAGAGGTTTTGTGAAACTTACAGCTTTATTTATTAAATAGTTGATGTGAAGAAACAAGCTGAATCACCTTGCTGGACTGTTTTCTCCATGATGTAGGCAGTGTTGCCAGATCTTGCTACAGAAACAAGCAACCAGCTCTATGAAAACAAGACCAAAATAAGCCCAGCTGGCAACCCCCCACATTGTGTAAAATAAAGATCAATTGTAACAGTACTGTATAAACGTATACATTTATTATTGAATTATAYATCAATAATAACTCAAGCTGCGGAGGAGCCAAATGGCTGGCTCACTGCTGCCAACTAGTGGTCAGAGGCTGAACTACAATATAAAAATGAATGGCTGGCAGGAAAGTTGGCATTTTAAACCTTAATAAAAAATCGATACAGGGCTTTAGAATATCAATACAGTATCGGGAAATGAAATATCGCGATATTTCATTGTATCGATATTTTCTTACACCCCTAAAGGGGAGCGTGTATATGGAGAATAAAATAGGACCAAGGATGGATCTTTGGTGAACTCCACATGTGAGGGGAGCTGAGGAGGAAACATAATTTCCAAGGCTCACTGAGAAACTCCTGTCAGACAGATAGGACCTGAACCAATCCAGTGCAGTGCCTTTGATGCCACACCGATCCAACCTAGAGAGTAAAATATTGTGGTCTACTGTATCAAACGCTGCTGTCAGGTCTAAAAGCAGAAGTACAGTAGAGTCTCCAGAATCTGTAGTGATTAAAAGTTCATTAAAAACCTTTAAAAGTGCCGTGTCAGTGCTGTGGAGTGCTTCAAAACCGGACTGATGAATTTCAAAAATTTTGTGAGCACTTAAAAAAGAAATGCAGCTGAGTAAAAACTATCCTTTCTAAAACTTTTGATAAAAAAGGAAGTTTGGAGATAGGCCTAAAATTTGAAAGGACAGATGAGTCCAGGTTATGCTTCTTCAGCAACGGCTGCACAGCTGCATGTTTAAAACAGGCTGAAACAACACCTGAGCTGAGACTGCTGTTAAAAATCTCTAAAATGTCAGAACCAACTACTTTAAAAACTCTCTTTAAAAAATGAGTTGGAGCTGTTAACATCATTAGGACAGGATGAAGTCTTCATGTTAATTATTTTCTCCAGCTGATTAAAACATACAGGCTCAAACTCATGGAAGACAGCAGAACTTGTGATGGAGATGGGTGGATAGAGAAGGCTGAGTGAATAGTGATCTGAGGTTTTGTATCTTATTGATATAAAACTGCAGGAACTTCTCACAAATTTCAGTTTTACCTTAGATAGATTATATACACTCTATTAAAACTATTAATAATAATTTTGATAATATTGTTAAAAGTTTTTATGATTTCTGCATCGTCAGTCCTTTTTTTCCTCACTGATGCCAATATGTACAGTAATGGTAAATCCAGACTGTAGATCGTTCTGTTTGGCGCCGCAGCACCTGTAGTAAATCACATGGTGACATGGTTCACTCACTCCAGCTGTTAAATACTATTTGCTTAAAATCACGCAAATGCCCTCTAGTGGCTAAATCTAATTTTAAGTTCAGATGGAACCAGTGGTGAAAACCAACTGAGTGTCTCAGAAAAGTGTTGGATTTCTCGTGATTTAAGAAGAACTCAACATTTTAAAAAAATGTTAATGTAACTTAATAACTTTTTAGAAGCAGACAAAGACTGTGGATTTACCAATAAATAAAGTTTATCTTAGTAACGAGGTGTCTCTGTGCTGCTTTAGGTCCCATTGTCCCCCAGTTCTATAGCATGAACCGGCCCCAGCCTCGCCAACAGTTCCCTCAGGTGGGGGGGTCTCTGCCATACCGCCGCCCCCCCTCTGTGACTGGACAGCCAATAGTAACGCAGAACAACGTCAACGGTGGTCCCGACTACAACCAGAGTCCAGGTTTGTAGAACAGGATGTGATGAAACATTCAGAGGAGAAGCTGTAAATGAATCTTTGTGCTTTCAGCCTCCCCTCCGCCCCCCGCCCTCCTCCAGTTCACCCCCCAGCTCCCCCTCATGGGCTTTGTTGCTCGAGTTCAGGAATCCAGTAAGTAATGAACCTTAATATCTGTCTCTACATTTCCTCAGACCTGTGGTAAACCTGAAGGTTTTCTTAACTTCTCTCTGGTTTCCAGTCTCAGACACCCCTCCTCCCCCACACCCACCTGCGGAGAACCAGTTAGAACCTGAAGAACCTCTATCCCCCCGACAGCCAGTGGAGGAGGACTCAGCTGTGGTGGAGTACAGTGATCCATACGCTGAAGAAGATCCACCATGGGCCCCCACAAACTACCTGGAGAAAGGTGTGTTGCAGAAATCCGCATGAGTACCCTGAAATATCAGCGGTTTGTCTCCCTCTGACAGTAACGGGAAATATTCTGTCATGTGCAATAAACGTCACATAGAAAAGTTAAAAACCCTTAAAGAACAGTCTGTTTTTMGCAGAAGCATCTTGTTCTCTGCAGAAGGTCTCAAACTTGTGTACTTTGACAGAATATTAGGAGAGTAACAGTACTTGTATTTATGTCTCGTGTACAGTTAGAAGAGAAAATGGTAAATGGACTGTACTTACATAGCACTTTTCTATCTATCCAGGACACTCAAAGTGCTTCACACTACAGTCTGTGCCCTCATTCACACAGCACTCTATTAGGTCTCTACAAAGCTAACATGTACAATCATCTATGGAGACTATCAGTGCCAATCACATTCATACACTGATGGGACACACATCAGAGACATTAGGGGTGAAGTGTCTTGCCCAAGGACACAACCGTGACAGCTGGACAGGGGATCGAACCGGCAACTTTCCGATTCCAGCACGACTCCCCTAACCACTCTGCCACAGCCGCCCCACAGAACTCATTTATTAAAGGTTATTTTTTAATATTTGATGCTTTAAGCATACTCTTGGTGCTGTTAGCAGCATGTTAGCTCCAGGTGCTGATAAAGAGAAAAACATTGACATTAATTCTTAATAATTTTATTTTATTTTAAAGACTTTTCAAAGTGTTATTGACCTGATGCATCTCAGTAATCCAGGTAAAACAAAACAAAACAAAACATTAAGTAGGCCTTCTGGACATTTTGTGTCATCTCCAAGAGACTTGTTCAGTCTGAGGCCTCCGTGTCCAGTTGTCTCTGTCTTACAATGCTGTTATTTTGAGTATGACTCAGCCCTTTGTGAGCAGCAGGTGATAATCAGGGCACTAACAATCGTTAGGCTGATGGTCTTTTTATGTGAACAACCAGTTTTGATTGTCATTGTTAAGGTTGTTTGTCCACCATGTGGAGACACTATAAGGCTGAGTTTACCTGAAACTCCTCAGACTGAACAAGTCACTTGGAAGAGAGCTGAAATGTTTTTACAACAAAAGAAGAACTCATCCAGAGGACCTAATGAACTGCGTGTTTTTATTTGTTCAGCTCTGTTGTCTATTTTTATTATGTCTCCGCTCATTGGCGAAAATGATACTTAACAGAGGCGTACTGTTCTCTGGCTGTGTCAATGTTAGTGTGGTGTCCGTCTGTCACGGATGGTCTTGCATGCATGAATGAAATTATGTTTACTTAGAAATAGGCATAGTAATTCCATTAGGGTAGTACTCAGTCTGATTAGATTTGAGCATCAAAGGTCAAGATCATTTGTGGTGATTGTTAATATAAAACTGACATTTTATTCTATTTTCTCAACAGTACAAATAAAATACTTGGTTTCCATTGACAAAATCTTCACTATAATGGTTTGTGCATACATGCTCACGCTAACATCTGCACACTGTAAGAGATCACCCTATAAAACTAGGACCAGCCCAATTTCACAAAATAATCCCTCAAGATCTTTGCATTATGAAATCCCAGACAATGGTGAAATACCCGATCTGATCACGAATGAGAAATGAAAACTTGTAACTTGAACGTATTTCCAAAATAAAGTAATTTATTTTTAGATATATGAACAGGATTAAACACACAAACATTTATTAAAAATATTATACGAATAAATGAACACAAGTTATATTTTCGACATATGAA
>NW_013952743.1:456185-459825 GCF_001266775.1 Austrofundulus limnaeus
GTTAAACTCTGGAATAAAGAGAGATGCAAAGATTAATTCAATAAAACTTTGAGTAATGATATATTGATTAAAACCTCTTATAGAAGATTAAATGGAAAAAACATATAGGACTTATTGTCCTATTCACTTAAAGAAAATAGAAACAAACTTTAAAATGACTTTCTTCTTATAAGTGTAAAAGCAAAATCAAAGACAAAAAAAATAGAAATGTTTATTTCACCAGGGGTACCCCTACAACACAGTTGTGCTTCAAAGGCAAACATGTCTACGGCAAGCAGAGGCCTACCAATCAATGCTTTAGCATCGAGTTCCACCTTGTTGCAACTGTCTTCATCAAATTCATTGAGTTACCTCACTTTATGTAGCACTTGGCCCACAGGATTCTGTTTACAGTTCAGACTGGATGAATAAAACAAGACTTTTTTTGTTACTTGTAGAAAAGTCTGGTTTAATATTCTGTCTCTTTGTCTTATTATCAGTTTAAAACAAAAGAAATGACAGTGTATCCCTTGGGTGTCAAATTAATTTTGACTGAGGGCCAACGTTTCATGTTTAACTTCCACTAAATAGAAATCATTATGTTCCTCGTCTCATTGCTACAACTGAACACCACAAATAAACAATAACTGAGCTCTACATGGTATTTCCTGCATAGAAACATAGTTTTAAAATGTCCTTTTATAAACACTGAAAAGTATTACTATTATACAAAAATACTATTAAAATTAAGAGTTTTACTCACTGTTGAGTTGCGGTAAGTCTCAAATTCTGAACTCTCCCACTTTCCGACAGGGAATTCCTATGCAAAATTGACATGTATTATGGGAGATGTAGTTTATGATCAATGCTGGCTTTAAAGCAGCTTATTTTAAGACAACGTTAAAGGGCTATTTAGAGCAGTGGACAGAAGTCACCTACAGGCCGCAGTTAGCTTGCAGGCCGTGAATTTGACGTGGTCTATCCTGTTGAGCAAGAACAGCTGGGTGAAATATCTCGACTTCCTCTGTAGTAAAATCAAAGTTGTAAAGTGACAAAGTACAAGTACTTTGCTACTGTTCTGAAGTAGAAATCTTGTTTATACTTGAGTAATTGTTTTTCAACTGATTTTTACTTCTACTCCTTACATTTTCACCCAATTATCTGTACTTTCTACTCCTTAGATCCAAAAGTGCCTGTGACATCAAAATTCCGTATTAATTTTGAATGCCTTTTTGAAATGAAAACATTGGTAACATTGTAAAAAAAAAAAACGTTTCACGCTGCTGAGATGAACCGTTGAGAGATTTGCAAGTGAGTTAATAGGAAGTGATGTCAAAGGGGAATGTCTTCATGTAAACAAAGCATTGTTACGATGGCTGACAACACAGACTGTAGAGAATAAGCTGATGTTTCTTCAGATTTGAGTCATTATCAGAGAGAAATTAATTAGAGTCGGAGTTCAAATAACATTGTTTCAGTGAACAAAGAGCAGGGAGTTTCCTTTCTTAAAGAGTTCCCCTTTGATGTCATTTTCTGTTTCACTTTGGCTGAACCTAATGTAAAAGAAAAAATGCCAGTAATGTCGCTAACTGGGTAAAATCAAATGTGTTATGCCAAGTTTCTTAAATATAAAGATGCTTTTGTTGACTCTTTGTATTTGAAGGATATGCGTGTTGCAGGCACTTTAAAATATATAAGAAGTTGAAAGTTCAATAAAAACCTATCCAGATAAATTGTGCCTCTTGAATAGAATAAATTGTAGATGAGAAGTATAAATATATACAGTTCCCACACCCTTTTGGTTTGTACGCGACCCATCATCACACCTGTTTGACACAAATCACGTCACACTCCGGCAGGACATGTCGGACGTGTGTAGTCTCATGTGAAAATGACGTGGCAGAGATATGCAGCTGAAACAGTTAGCCTAGCACATTCCAAATGTTTCAAACATTTTTACATATTATTATAGTCATTATAGCATTCAGAAAATAAATATTTTTAGGAGAGGTCACCTCCCAAGTAGACATCTAACGACTCACTTTTACTCAATACTTTTTATACTTAAGTACATTTTATATCAGAAGTTTACTTTTGATACTTACTGTAAGTACAAAAAATGTCAGATACACAAAGACTTTTTCTCACGTAATATTCTTAGAGAAGACTTTAACTTTTACCAAAGTAATTTCATGGTAAACTACTTGTACTTTTACACAAGTACATATCACTTCAAGGTACTTTATACAAGACTGAATAAAACAATATTTCGGTGTGTTTGTCGTCTTCAGTGGTGGCCATCTACGACTACTCTGCAGACAAGGAGGATGAGCTGTCGTTCCAGGAGGGCGCCATCATTTATGTTGTGAAGAAGAACGAGGACGGCTGGTTTGAAGGAGTGATGAACGCCACCACCGGCCTCTTCCCTGGAAACTACGTGGAGTCCATCATGCACTACGCCGACTGAGGAGCCCTTCAGCTTTGTTGGTGGAGTTTCACTTCCTGCTCCTGGAGCTGAACGTAGATTTGCACAAACCACTAACAAACAACTTTGGAATGGACYAAAGTTATGCTGCCTTATTCATAAGGCCTTTATTTAGGTTTCTTTAAAGGCCCAAATTATGTTCTTAAAAAGTTTGGTGCGATGACTAAAACATTAAAAGAGATTTAAAGTTAATTAAAATATAAAGAGTGGAGCTGCCACTGTCTGGTTATAAAGTATGATTTATACAACCTGTCTAACACAGGTACATTCTAGATCTGCAGTTTTACTTTGTTTATAATCATCAGCTGTGCAGAAACAGCAACATCTCCAGTAATAATACACAAAATATTGTTTCCTCTGATCATGATATGATAAGGAATTAAGTTTTCTTTTACCTAAATCTACCAAATTTTTGTAGTTTTTCATCAAAATAATTTTCTAAATGAGAGAAAAATTTTCTAAAAATGCTAATCAAGATTAGCTGAAAACTACAAGCTATATCTGCAGCAACACTAGAGATWTAAAATAAGCTTTTCTTCACCCCTACATTTCAAAATCGGATTTCTCATGATCATWGTGATAATAATCACAACAGAAAAACATTCTGTGTGTGTGCATGTGTGTATGTGTGTGTGTGTTTTACTTTGCCTTAAGATGAGCCTTAACCCTTCTGTGTGTTTCCTGAGCCTTGACTGATTATTTTTGTCAGTAAAAAATCTAAAACAATAAGAAGACAAAAGACGACGTGTCTCTAAAGCTTTAACATGATTAGAAGAGCCAGTCATCTGCTTCTTCACTATTATATGTTATTTTTATGATTCATAGTGTTATTTTAGAAAACAAAGTTACTGTCTGTGTTTTTAAAAGCACTCCATAAAACCAAACCCCCGTGTTTCATTGTCAGAGAGGTTTTTACAGACTGGTGTTTGCAGTCTGCAGTTTGTTGATAAATTTGTTACAGTGTCAMTTTGAACACAGGCCTTCAGTTTACTATAAGAAGCAGCTCACCGAGGTCAAATATCCAGACAAAGTAGGATAAAGTCTAAATTATCCACAACTCAGTGATGTGGTTATCCTCATACACGATGTCATCAGCAGCTCTTTTATCCAAACTGTTAGTTTATTATAATCATTGATATATATATACATACATACATACATACATACATACATACA
>NW_013952743.1:460147-461706 GCF_001266775.1 Austrofundulus limnaeus
CAAAATACTTAGTTTAAGCTTAGTCATTTAAATTAGTTATCTACTTTAAATTTCCATAACTATAAAATTCATAATTTCCTCAGCTTTATTTTGAAACATAGTTTGTAAAAAGTTGAGCAAGAAATAAGGAAGTTATAAGAGTTTTTCATCAGGATGACGCCTCACAGTCCATTGACCTTCATTCATTTTGTTGAGGCTCCTCAATGCATAACAGAGCTCCAGTGCGTGCACGTCAATGTAGCTAGCAATGCGCTAGCCACGCCCAATCTGGTAATATATATCAATGATTATAATGTTTGTTTCTGTCTGTGTTCAACAATGACTCAATATTTAACATCAGACAGATAATTATCTTCAGTTTAATATTTATTTGTTCAGAGCAAACTGACGCTTTCGTCATTTCAACCAGTCAGTGTTTCTTCATCTGACCTTTGACCTTTCCTTCATGCTTTGTGTCATTCTGAAGTGGGCCTGAGCTAACGCCGTGCGGACTTGTTCCAGTCTGTAGAGTTTACAGTGTGTCAGTGTGATAAGTGTTGATTCATTTCACCGCTTTGCTTTAATCTTCATGTTCTTCTGCAGTTTGTGTTCCTGAGGACCCTTTAACTCAAACCCAGTCTGCTCTGAGCCCCAGAGATCAGAGTGGTTTATTTAGTGCCATGTGTGTGTGCAGGTATCTGTGTGTGAATCAACCAAATGTTCTTATGATGTGAACCTGGTGAAGTGAAATCTGTCCTGTGCTGTATTTTTTTTTCAACAATAACTAAACTGTGCAGAAAATGATTCAAGTTTTGGAGGGTAAAATCTAAATATTCAGAAACAAAACAAATGTAAAACATTATTTACATGTTATAAACTTTGCCAACATGCATAAACATTAAAGCTCCATTATTACTGTTTAACAGCATTATTTTTCTGTTTGTTAGTTTTTTGTTGCAGTTATTTGTTTGGTGTAAACAAAAATACAACAAGAAATGTTTTCAGAAACACAACAGCAGAATTCTGTCTAACCAAGTGGAAGTCTTCCCTGTTTGGATCTTTAAAGGTACAGATGAGCACATTTATTGGTACTTTTCAACAATAATCAATAAGCTCAGCCAAAAAGCTCCAGTTTTGTCTCCTCAGTTCCAGAAACTTTAGCGCTTGTGCATTGTTCCACTTCCTGTCTGGCGTTTAGTGTTTTTCTGACACTCGTGGATCCTCCTGGGTCTTCTATGAAGTACAGTGTGGTTCAACATGTGGTGATGAACTTTGACTCTAGTTTTCTTGCCTTTTTTTTTTCCTACCATTTCATTATTTTGGGGTTTGTATTTCCTATTGCGTCCATGTCTTGGGAGGTTGACTGTTGTCCCACAAACTTGATACTTTTTTTACAGATCAATCTGGGTTTATTCAAATCTGACACCTGGACAGCATTTCATTGAGTTTTTGTTGTTACAGGTTTTTCAAAATAAATCTTTCTGCCTTCTTGATGTTTTTGTTTTAACTTGCAGCCTCCCTTTAAAACCTGCTGATTGAGAGATTATCATAAATAATTTAATAATTTGTTTCCTTTATTC
>NW_013952743.1:462108-464046 GCF_001266775.1 Austrofundulus limnaeus
CAAAACAAAAATAACATTTATCTGAGATAATTAAGAATTTTTTTGATCATATAATCAAGATTTGGTGTCTTGAAGATTTTAGTTTGTGTGTCTCATACAGCCTGTTTAAAACGTGATTAAAAATAGTCCATCATAAGTTATATAGCTATATAAGACATAACTGAATATAAGGAGGACACATTGATTTATTTGTAGGATGATACAATTTCTTATAACTTCATCACAGGGTTAAATAAAATAACATTTTTAAACTTTTTTGAATTTCATTCATATAAGAAAAGAGTAAATCACAATACTTTACAAAGCCACAGAGATACATTAAAATATATATTATATTATATTATATTATATTATATAAAATCTTTATTTTAAATAAAAAACTAGAACCTCACCTATTTCCGTGGAAATACTGTGCATGCTTTTACTTTGACAGGACAAAAACAGGAAATGTCGCAAGAGCTTCTGGGTAAATAACAATTTTGCTGACAAAAAACAAGAAAAGCTAGTTCTCTGGTCAGTTTCAACGCTTTTGGTTGATATTTATGGTGTCTAATTTTCGCATACAGTAACTAAACATATGTGTGTTGCTTTTGTTTTAATCACTACCCTCGTTTCAAACGGAAGTAAAACCCCGACAATAGAACTACATCACCCATGATTCACCTCACTGAAAAGGTCAGCAAACGGGTCAAACTTGAAATTTAAACGAGTGCTGCCGTACAGTGAGGAAATTGTTTTTAAAAACTTTCGCTGTCTTGGACGTTTAATTTGTCGTAAATTTTGTGGTATCACGAGACTACCTTGTACTCATAAAATCGTTTTTTATTGAATTTCTGGAGTACAAAGTTGAGTATAGCAAGGATACTGCTCGTTGTCCGTTCACGTTGCTGTAAGCTAAGTTAGCGGCTAACAGCTGCAGAATGCTAAGGTTTTGTGATGAGTTTCACCTTTCTGCTGTAAACACCGATGTCCACATTTTGTCACGGAGACAGTAGAGTTATTGTTTACCTTGAAAAATAACTCAGAGGACTAAAACTGTGCTGAACAGAACCGGGCGGGGAGACCATGAGCCTCGCTCCGAAGGAACTGTCTAACCTGCTGAGCATCATCTCGGAGGAGGCCTGCTCCAACACCTTCGAGAGCCTTTCCACTCACTTCCATCACTACTTTGGCAAAGCGGAACACTTCAGGGTGGGCTCAGTTCTGGTCATGCTCCTCCAGCAGCCGGACCTGCTGCCCAGCTCCTCGCAGCGGCTCACCGCCCTCTACCTACTGTGGGAGATGTACCGAACCGAGCCGCTCGCCGCCAACCCGTTCGCAGCGGTCTTCGCCCACCTGCTAAACCCGGCGCCGGCCGGAGAGGAGCAGGAAAAGGCGCTGTCCGGTAGGTCCGGGGCGGATGGAAAACATTACAAACTGTAATTTACTAACAAATGTTTAGTTTAKACTTTTAGGTTTAATGTGGAAATTTTGTAAAAACCTCTATTTCAAACTAGTGTTTGTATCGCTGCACTGTTCAGGGAACAGGTTTGTGGAATTGTTTAGATACAGAAACCTCTAAAACAACCTGTCTTAGAAGATGATTAAGTTAAATTTATTGGGAAAGTGTAATGCCATAAAATGTTTTGTAGATAGGAGATATGAAGGATACCTGATGTTTTTGTTTTGCCTTTTTCAAATTTGGAGATTATTTAAGCCTAAATTGTTTGCAGTTATTTTTAATGTAAGGGGCAGACTGAAGAATTTTTCTTATTTCTGCTGCACCCTTTTCATTTAGTGTTTGGTTTACTTTTTTATTGCTTTTTTTCCTTTTAATGAATGAATTAAATAAAAAATAAATGAATTCAAATTTGGAGATTATTTAAGCCTAAATTGTTTGCAGTTATTTTTAATGTAAGGGGCAGACTGAAGAATTTTTCTTATTTCTGCTGCACCCTT
>NW_013952743.1:464586-465944 GCF_001266775.1 Austrofundulus limnaeus
GTTAAAATGAAAATGTAAACTAGTTTTAATAAAACTTTAGTCGCACAGATAACCAATTAAACATCTGTGTCTGTGATTATTCATCCTTTTTACAACAAGGCTCACAGAAGAGTTTGTTCGTCCAGATTATCTTGATGTAACAAATAATTGAAATCTGATTTTCAACATATTTTTGTCTTCTGTGACCTCTGACCTTTGCTCTGCTCATGTTCCTGTAGAAAGTAAAAGTCCAGACATACTGATGCCTCCTGTCTGTTGTGTCCAGGCTTCCTGCCACCCATCACCCAGCCTGAGAAGTTCTTCCTGTCCCAGCTGATGTTGGCCCCACCCAGAGAACTCTTCAAGAAAACCCCCCGACAGGTGTCCTGCATGGACATCGGCAACATGCCTCAGTCCATCGACATCAGYGGGCTGCAGCTAGCCTTGGCAGGTCAGTGAACACCAGCTGGTTGTAGCTGAGCCAATGGGCTGCTCGGGTTTCTGTGTTTTAATCTGAAAAGTGGTTGTAAGAGAAGTACGGTGTGAGAACTTGATCACTCTTGAATAGTGACAGCTGATGTTTCACTCTGGAGGTGAAGATGATGAGTAACGCTGCTGACTGAAGAGTCATGAACAAATTAAAATGCTCCTTTCACAGAACTCTGGGTTCTGATCCACGTCTCATTTGGTTCTGATTAAGCTTTATTAAAGCAGGCTCGCATTGTCACTGAACATATTCATCATGATTAAAAAGGAGCTTGTCTTCTCAGCCATGTTGAGGAAATATTTTGACCAGCTACGTAGACACAGCAAACAACTGATGCTACGTTCATACCAAACGTGTTTTGAGCAGCAAAAAAGTGCCCAACGCCTCCAGTTGAAAAAACAAACGTCTCTTATCTTGAGATTTTTTAAACAATTTATTTTAACCAACCGTAAGCAACCAACCCAACCCAGACTCCTCCAACTCAGGCTTCGACAGCTCTGTGGCCAATCAGATCATAGACTCTCTGGTCACCGGGCCACGCCCTCCGCTGGAGAGTAAGTGTTCATAATGCTGGTTCATATCAGAGAAATGACTTTTAGTTCAACAAAAGCAACCTGCAAGAGACAGAATCCAGAGATTAATTTTAGGGCGTGTTCACACCTGACACATGTGATCCACTTTAAACGGGCCGTTAGTTTAATTCTAACATGAAAACAGCTGCTGCTCACATCCTTAAGTGTCGAGGTGGGCGAAAGGGTGCACGTGCTATAGGTGACACAACATATAACGCTCATGGCCGTCCCCGCCCCTGCGCGTTGGCCCTTTGAGGTGTCCTGTCGCGAGGTCGTGCACTTCCGGATTTTTAAAACTCCGCAAGGACTGCGCGCGCAGT
>NW_013952743.1:468430-477661 GCF_001266775.1 Austrofundulus limnaeus
TGTGTGTGTGTGTGTGTGTGTGTGTGTGTGTGTGTGTGTGTGTGTGTGTGTGTGTGTGAATACAGCTGTTGGCCGAGCTGGAGAAAGATCCGAAGCTGGTTTATCACATCGGGCTGAGTCCAGCGAAGCTGCCTGATCTGGTGGAGAACAACCCGCTGGTGGCCATCGAGATGCTGCTGAAGCTGATGCAGAGCAGCCAGATCACAGAGTATTTCTCTGTGCTYGTCAACATGGACATGTCTCTGCACTCCATGGAGGTGGTCAACAGGTGGGACARCACACCTGTGTGCTCTGCTTCTGGTCTGTTAGTGGGAAGAAAATGCTCTTTTAAAAAAACAGTTAGTTGAACTTCTTTAGTTGTTTAGCGAGCGCAGTTAGCAGCTTCAGCTAGCTGTGTCAGTTCTGGTGCAGGAATATWTTATTATTAAAATAACTGGTTAATGCAAACAGATCATAGTTTGTTTTTTAAGTTTGTGTTTTTATGAATCTGTCAAATGTTTACGATTAGAGTTTTAATTTATATAAAACCAAAAATAAGACGATGCTCTACAATCTGGGCTTCAATCTGCAGAGTCAGTCTGTAAAACATTTAATTCTCATATAACAAAGTTTAAATTACCCTCCTGKTGATCATTTAGTGACATGGTTATGCTATGACTTTTAACCTGAAGGCAGCAGAAGTAGATTTATAGATTAGTGTAATAAAGAGATAACATGTTTAAATCACAGGCTGCTGATCGACAGTTAGCGTTAATGCTAATTTAATATTAATGTCATCGAAAAACATTCAGCACCTCGTTTATCACTGGATGTTGATGGCTCAGGTAGCTCCCACCTGTAGTGGTCACTGTTTTAGAATAACATTTGTGTTTGATCAGACTGACCACAGCTGTGGACCTCCCCCCGGAGTTCATCCACCTCTACATCTCTAACTGCATCTCTACCTGTGAGCAAATCAAAGACAAGTACATGCAGGTAACTCTCACACCCAGGAGTCGAGCAGCATTAAAGTCATCTGGACTTATTATTCTCAGGCGTTTGTTTCTGTTACATATTTTATATTAAGCCAGATGTTTTCTGTGACTTTCAGAATCGACTGGTGCGACTGGTCTGCGTCTTCCTCCAGTCTCTGATCAGAAACAAGATCATCAACGTCCAGGACCTCTTCATCGAGGTCCAGGCCTTCTGCATCGAGTTCAGCCGCATCCGAGAGGCCGCCGGCCTCTTTCGCCTCCTCAAGACTCTAGACACAGGAGAAAACCCGTCTGAGGCCAAACCTGCCAAATAAAGAGCCTCAGGCCCTCAGAACAATGTGCTGAGCACAAACAGACTCAGGACTGCAGCTGAGGAGCAGAAGCAGCTGCTGCATCTCTGATTGTAAATATTTGCCTTTTTTTGCTTTACTCTCCACCTGCAGAGTCAACCTGTGTTCTGTTTTTACCTAATTCTAATTAAACGTTTCTTTTTGACCCAATCATTGAGTCCAGTTGCAATGTTGTGTATTTCATGTTCTTCATTAGATGAGTTCTGGAGGACAGATTGGGTTCAGCAGCTAAACAAGCCTCTGCTCTCCCTCGTCTTCATCRTTTACAGCTTGAAGCATTTAAAACTGACGTCCTCTGAGGATGAGTGAAACTCAGGAAACGGCTGATCTCATCTTTACAACACATTTATCAGCCTGAACAAAATGACCAGGACTAAAACTCTGCTGTAAACATTCAGGGCCAGTTTCTTGTTTATTTGGCTGAAAAGTGTTTTTTTAAAAAGTAGAAAAGTAAAAATAGTTTTAACACAAAAAGCTGTGTTTCTGTAGAAAATAAATATTTTAGGTTTGAACAAACGTAAAGGAGCTTTCATGATAAACCTGAGCTACTTCGAGAAGATAAATATACTGAGTGAAACCTGATGGAGATATGTTTGCTCTTTAAAAACAAAGTAAAAAACAATTATTCTGACTTTTAAAACCATAAATGTGAGTTAAATACTCCTGAGAAGAGCGTCCTGGTTAATTATCCATTTATTTCTCTACTTAAAGGGATAATAGTTTCTCCACGTTGGTGGTTTGTGTAAAAAGTATCTTACTTGTTGCAGGTGTTTTTTTAACAGCTTCAGTTTGGAGAAACCGTTTAATTCTGACAGGACTGATGAGCTAATGGCTAGTCCAAACTGAATGACTAACAAACAGCTTGAATCTCCTAAATTGCACAACAGTTTGTTAACATTAACATTTAACCCTTTACTYAGCCATTAACATCACACTTTACATGGGATTCTGCTTCGGCTAGTTGTAGCACTTCAGCAGGAATATATCATTTCTTCAGACATAACTTTAAAAGTTGAAGTGAAATATTTTAGATGAAGTKTGAGTTTCAGAACTGACGGCTTGAGTGAAAGTCAGAAAATGCTCAGAACAGAACTATTGGTCAACAGATAAATAGTAAAGACGAGCTGTGAAGAAGTGTGCTGTCGGTAAATGGTGGGATGTTTTTAGAGTGTGAATAATTCATCAGTGTTGCTGTGAACTGACTGAAACAAGAAGTAAACTGAGAGGAGGAGAAAAGAAAAGTTTTATTTTTAAAAACATTTAACATTCTGCTTTATTTAAAGGAAAATAACTTGACTCGATCAGGACCAGGTTATTGGATCTGAACTGTCACAAAACAAAAAACATCCACTATCTCTGCCCAGACCAGTTTATTTACATGATTTGTTTCTGGTCCAGTTCCTGACATCCTAAGGTAATAAACGGTAACAGACGTGATCAGGGTTATGTGACATGTAGAAGTGGATCTGTGAGTCCCGTTGAAGTGGTCTTCTTCCCTTTAGCTCCAGGTCATGGTCTTCAGCCCCTCATGCCTCGGGCCATCAGGCAGGCGAACACGGTCATCACCATCTTGGGTTTGACCTCCACCAGGTCCTCCGGCAGGGCGTAGACCCGTGCACCGATCTTTCTCGCCATGGAGATGGCGTATCTGATGACACAAAGACAAGCAGAGTTTCACACCTGAGGGTTTGGCTGCTGAGCTAAAAACCTCCACCTGAGCTCCTGCAGCTCCTCCCACACCATAAAACTGCCACCACCATGCTTCACTGTGAGGCTGGTTATGTTTAGATCTGAGGATGAACCATCGAGCTGCTCTGCTATAAAGTCCACATCAGGAGAGACCTGCTGGTCCACTAGTCCTCAGGAGCTGAGACCCCTCTCTGATTACACTCCAACTTCAGCTGTGGGTAGACCACCGGCTCTTAGAGGGGTCAGACGTTTTCCTTTCCATTTTCCTTCTGAAGACGTTCACCTGTCCCACTCATGTCCCATCAATAGAACGTACAACAGGTGGACTCAGATCTAAAGTGTAGAAACATCTCAGCCAAATCTAAAGCTAAATCTCAGGTTTTATTGTAAAAGATCAGAAAACTTCTACATCAGCGTTTACTCAGAAATAAATAAAAATATGGTTAAATTTTAGTTTCATTTTTCTAAAGCTGCTGTTGAAATGAATCTGTTTGAAGCCAAATGACTGAAAAAACATGAAACAACTTCCAAATTGTTGCTCAACAAACAAACATACTTTGCGTTGTTGAGTTTCTCCTCTTCTGTCAGGTCCTCAGATTTCACCAGGTCATATCTGATGGATCCAGGCTGGATGGAGTCGATCAGGTCCAGAACTGGCATACTGCTGCTGATTGACATGTCCTGCAAAAAGAAAAAAAAAAAAAAACAATTTAGTTTGATACTGAGCGTGTTAAATGTGTTAAATGTCCAGAAAAATAAACAGAATATTTTCATCTGGATTTATAACTTAGAATCTCAGCTGTACTGAGGACTGCTGGGATCAGTCTATTAGCTGTCTATCAGGTGGTTTTAGTTAGTCTGGTGTTAATTTGTTTGTGTTTAAATATGATGTCATTATTCTGAGCACACAAAGTGTTTCACCTTAAAGCTGGAGATGGTGCCTTTTCCCGCCTGTTTCAGGGTTTCGTTGACCCACGCCACGATGGTGTCATCAGTTACCTTCTGTCCGTCACCCAGGTCCTCCAGGATGTTCAGGGTGTACCTGAGGCAGAGTTTGATTCTCATCAGTACATGAGTATTTACTGGCCTTAAAGAGAATAATTCTTCTCTTTTTACTGAAAGCTTCACAGTAAGTCTAACTATATTTCAGGGCTTTTACTTTGAAGGAGCTGTGTTCAGCTCATTGTTTAAAGAACTGCAGAAACTTGAACTGACTTTTTTTAATCTCACAGCTCATGGCAGAGTTGTGATGTCACCGTTACCTCCTCATGAGCTGCCAGAGCAGAGCGAGGGTGAGGGTTCGATTCCCTGCGTTCAGGTCCTGACCTGCAATCCCCACCAAAGAGAACTTGGCCTCCTTTTTGCCCAGCTCCACAGCGTAGTTACAGTTCTCCAGCTGGAACAGAAAGCACAGTGAGAACTGACTTTTAAAACWTGTTTTTGATTTTTACACAATCACAGTTTAAGTTTGACGATTTGTAGAGATTTGAACTTCTGAAACCAGGAGCTACAAGAGTTGTACCTTCTTCATGTTGCTGCCAAGTTTGGGGTAGGGGGGCTTGTTGACTTTGTCCCAGTCTACAGGAACTTTGATCTTTTCATACAGCTGGAAGATGACAATAGCATCATCGATGTCTCTGTAACACACACACACACACACACACACACACACACAGAGTCAGCAGATGTGTTGAACTACAGGGCTGTAGAAGAAGAGGACAGGGTTCTTACGCGTAGAGATGGTTAACCCGAGGGTTGACCCCCAGTGAGTTCATCCAGTTCCTGAAGGTCCGCTCTTCTCTGGTTTCACCTGCAGAGGAACATCAGCATCACTGATCCAACACACATCAGAGAACATCTGAGAAACTCTACCCTGTGGATAAAGATGATGATCTCACCTTCGATGGAGCTCCAGTCGATGTCCTGGTTCTCTGGTTTCTTCAGAGCAGGGTACTTGTTGAACAGGTTGGCAACAAAAGCCAAGTTCAGCTTGGGGTTTCCGCGGACGACGTCTGCCGGCATGACAAACTGCCTGCAGCCGAGCCGGTCGGCCTGGTCCAGCATGCACTCTGCCCTCTTTATGTCCTCCTTCTCCTGCAGAGAGACGGAGCGAGTCAGGAGCCCAGACTGAGTACAGTCTGAACCTCAAAYAGTACCTCTGCTGACAGTCAGCACTCAGGGAGACTTTACCAATACCAGGCAAAAGATCAAAGGATTACAGCCAAATATTAAAAGAAGCTCCTGTTCTCAATAAAGACAAATTAGATGTCTGACAACAAAAACAATAATAAACCACCTATGGATGAATAATAACTGAAATACAATTATTTTAAAACTAAATGACAACAGATACAGTTTTACAGCACATGAGTAATCTGATGGCATGAATATTGACATGTGAAGAGATTAAATTCTGTCAGATTAAAGAGTCTGACCCGGAGTCCTGACATGTCGATGGCGATGGGGGGGATTCCCTCCTCATCTCCTTTAGGGGCCACCTGGTTCAGCAGGTTGTAGTACGCCTTGGAGTCCTGAGCAGAGGAGAAAACTTTCTTTCTTATCCAAATAATACAAGAGAAAAACTTCAGAAGGAACAAACCTTTTTTCTGTCAGTTTTAAGAAATAAGTGAGCTGACAGGAAAATAAAGACTGGGGGATAATGTTAGGATCAATTTCCTCACATTGATATATTTAATTATCAAATCTTACTTTATTTTCCACATTTGGATTGATTTGAACTGAAACCTCTGATGTTTTCCTCAYTTGAAAGTTTGTGCAAAAACATCTGTTTATTGTTGTGTCATTTAATGAAGGATAAAGTTCATCTAAAAATCTAAGAAAGCACTAGAAAATATGTCATGGGGAACATACTTAGTTCAATTCTATACCACAATCAAGTAACTACAGCATGTTACCTTCAGTTGTTATGRAAATGCTGTATATATCAAAAATAAATTTGACTTTGCATCATAGCCTATCTAAACACCTCCTAAAGAAAACCCTACCATGTCAGGCACTCCTTCAAAAAATACATTTCCCCGATAAAGACATATTTTTTATATGAAAAGACTGGACTGAGAAGYAGTTAGTATTACAAGCTCAAAAGACCTGCAGTTCYACCAGGTGGAGGAGGTGTGGGGTAGGGGTGCTCTGTGGGGCAGGAGCTCCAGGGAGGTGCTAGATACAAACAGGCAGTGCTTTGCACCAACAAGCATTTAGGCAGCTCCACAATCCTACAACAGGAGATTCAAGGATTCTCCYCACCCCACCCCAAAAAAAGCTGCAGGGGCACTCAAAAGCCCAGGGTTGGGGGCAAGGTTTAAGTTTAGGGTTAGACTATAGAAATGACTGTAAATGAATGGAAGTCAATGAATGGTCCTAATAAGGCTRGAAATACAAACTTGTGTGTGTGCGCAGGTGGGTTTTCCCTACTATGTGTTAACCGTTTTTGGCATATACGTCTACTTGTGAGGACCAACTGGTACTTATGGGGACCTAAACCTAGTCCCCATGGGGGAAATACCGTTGGTGGGTCGGGTTTAGGCCGCCCTAACCTAACCTGTGAGGTTAGGTTTAGGGTCAGGGGTCAGGGTTAGGTTGTAGAAATTAATGTAAGTTGATACAATTTCCCAATAAAGATAGCTGCACCTAGACTCTGTGTGTGCGTGCATGCGTGCGTGCGCTCACCTTGATGTCAGAGCTGAAGTTGTTGATCTTGCCATAGCCTGACTCCTCCAGGTGATAGTTGGCCCAACGCAGCAGCAACTCCTCAGGTGAAAGTTTCATCAGATCCTCCAAACTTTCTCCATCTCTCAGCAGAGCGATTAGAGCTACACACACACACACACACACAAATATAATCCTCTGACCTGTTGTATAATCTTTTCTGTATATTACTATATACAGTCAGAATGACTCTGTCAACTCAGTGTGCAGCTGGACTAGATCCATCTGAGGTTCTGCTGATGTCCACATACTGTATGTCCCCACTCCACAAATTATTTATGTGGAGTGTTACATTTACAGTCTGTCAGAACAAGAAGAGATTTACTAAAAATACTAGATGTAAATAACTGAATGTCTCTTATAAAATAACAAACAGTTGGATGTTAAAAATAAAGACTGCACTCTGCTTTCCATTTGGACTTGTGTTCTGGGTCATTCTTCCAGAACCAGTAGAAAGGCAGGTTTGGTTAGCCCAGTTCTGTGCTGCAGGTAAAACCAGATGTTGTGGTTCTGCTGAAGCTCACCTTCRTTTCTGCTGAGCTCGATGTCTGCAAACAGGCCAATCTTGATGACCTGCCACAGCAGACCCAGKACCAGGTGCTGCCTGCCCTCCTTCAGGTCTTCAGCTCCAATGTTGACCACGTGGCAGCCAATGGCCGAGGCCGAGTTCAGAGCCAGGTTCAGGTTCTCCTGTTGGACCCAAAACAACCAGCTGTTCAGTGATACTGGAGTTTATCAGCAAGGTGATGAGGAGAAGGTGGTCTTCACCTGAATGGTGAAAGGCGTGAGCTTCTTCTTGTTGATGGTTCTCTCATCAATGGTGTCRGGGACAGACAGGTTGATCATTTTACTGACAGAGACAGGTCAAATAAACACTTTTACAGAGAAAGACGCCAGGTTTTTAACTCAAACACAATTCTGCAGAAAGTGTTTCACCAAATACAGAAGCTTTTATGTTCGTGGTTTACTGCTACGTTCCATCATCTCTGACCTCACAGACACCGACCTCCTTTTAATGAAACCTTCTCTTACATTGTTCCTCAGCTTCATCTTCGCCTCAACAATACTTTGTACCACATAATAAATGTTCCTATAAATCTTTACTACAGTAATTTAAATATTCAATCTTCATTACTCAAGCAGCTACACTCTGCTTCTTTCAGCCTTTGAAAGCTGAGGCTCCCAACTACAATTCATACACAGAAAATACYTTTCAGAACTCAAAGAGTTCATTTTTTAAGTATTAATTACCAGAGGACAATCCCGTCTCCAATGCTGGTGAACAGGTCGTTGTTGTTGGGGTCCATCGGGAGCACATGTTTACAGTCTTGGTCTTTTTCCAGGGCTTTATTAATCCAGTTCACAAAGGCCACCTTCTCCTCCTCTGTAGAAAAAACAAACCGCACATCAGATCAGCTCGCCTCAGCCAGATATTTCACTGCCAAATATTTTACTACCAGATATTTCACTGCCAAATATTTTACTACCAGATATTTCACTGCCAGATGTTTTACTGCCAGATATTTTACTATCAGATGTTTCACTGCCAGATGTTTCACTGCCAGATGTTTTACTGCCAGATATTTTACTATCAGATGTTTCACTGCCAGATGTTTCACTACCAGATATTTCACTGCCAAATATTTTACTACCAGATATTTCACTGCCAGATGTTTCACTGCCAGATGTTTTACTGCCAGATATTTTACTACCAGATATTTCACTGCCAGATGTTTTACTGCCAGATATTTTACTATCAGATGTTTTACTGCCAGATATTTTACTATCAGATGTTTCACTGCCAGATGTTTCACTGCCAGATATTTTACTATCAGATGTTTCACTGCCAGATGTTTTACTGCCAGATATATTACTATCAGATGTTTCACTGCCAGATATTTTACTGCCAGATGTTTCACTGCCAGATGTTTCACTACCAGATATTTTACTATCAGATGTTTGTTTCACTGCCAGATGTTTCACTGCCAGATGTTTCACTGCCAGATGTTTCACTGCCAGATGTTTCACTGCCAGATGTTTCACTGCCAGATGGTTTACTACCAGATGTTTTTCGGCCAGATGTGTCTCTCACTACAGCCTGTTTATTGACTCATTTTGTTCTGTAAAATATAACTTCTTCCTGCTCTTTTAGTGGAAAGTGAAGTGTTGTACGTGACGGATTATGAAGGCTTTTGAACATGCTCAACAGTGTTGTGGTTTATCACTATGGTGCCGCAGGGTTCTGTGGAAACTATCAGCACAGATGTGATACCCTTGGTGTTAGCATTATGCTATCTTGGTGTGATCTTTGAACTTCATAGCTGCAATCTCCCATGGTAGATTGGGACTTAAACAAACCCTATTTGGTGAGTATTAAGACCAGCAGTGTTGCCTTCACACTGAAGGAGGGTTTCCATATTTGTATCAAACAGTTACAGGCTGTGTTAATAGTAGTGGTGGGGGTGGAGGGTGGGAGTGTCATCCTCCAGTGT
>NW_013952743.1:477671-478582 GCF_001266775.1 Austrofundulus limnaeus
TTTCACTGCCAGATATTTTACTATCAGATGTTTCACTGCCAGATGTTTCACTGCCAGATATTTTACTATCAGATGTTTCACTGCCAGATGTTTCACTGCCAGATATTTTACTATCAGATGTTTCACTGCCAGATATTTTACTACCAGATATTTCACTATCAGATGTTTCACTGCCAGATATTTTACTGCCAGATGTTTCACTGCCAGATGTTTCACTACCAGATATTTTACTATCAGATGTTTGTTTCACTGCCAGATGTTTCACTGCCAGATGTTTCACTGCCAGATGTTTCACTGCCAGATGTTTCACTGCCAGATGTTTCACTGCCAGATGTTTCACTGCCAGATGGTTTACTACCAGATGTTTTTCGGCCAGATGTGTCTCTCACTACAGCCTGTTTATTGACTCATTTTGTTCTGTAAAATATAACTTCTTCCTGCTCTTTTAGTGGAAAGTGAAGTGTTGTACGTGACGGATTATGAAGGCTTTTGAACATGCTCAACAGTGTTGTGGTTTGTCACTGTGGTGCCGCAGGGTTCTGTGGAAACTATCAGCACAGATGTGATACCCTTGGTGTTAGCATTATGCTATCTTGGTGTGATCTTTGAACTTCATAGCTGCAATCTCCCATGGTAGATTGGGACTTAAACAAACCCTATTTGGTGAGTATTAAGACCAGCAGTGTTGCCTTCACACTGAAGGAGGGTTTCCATATTTGTATCAAACAGTTACAGGCTGTGTTAATAGTAGTGGTGGGGGTGGAGGGTGGGAGTGTCATCCTCCAGTGTGAAAGTCAAACATTTAAACATACATAGCATCACAATATATTGTATAATGAAAACATTTTGTCCTCAGATGCATATATAAACAGTGAATAACAGATTCTAAAGAATTATTTTAACGTCATAGC
>NW_013952743.1:479189-487276 GCF_001266775.1 Austrofundulus limnaeus
CACATACAAACACACATACAAACATACATACATACATACATACACACACATATTTTGAGTCCTCACACTTGTTCCAATCAGATTAACTGTGATGTACTGTTAAGCTGAGCACACAAACTTCTACACACATATTATCTCCAGTTTTATGGAATTGTGGGAACAGACCTGAGTATGAGTGCTGAGTGCCTGACTGCTCTGACGTTCCCGCCACGCTACAGATTCCCTCCTTCTTATTGATAGCTTTCCTGAAGGTCTTGGCCACTTCAGAGCTCTTCAGCCCGTGGACCATCTGCAGGTGGAAACATCAACAAAATGTTTGATTACACCTCAAAGTGAGTGAGTTAAAACTGAATCTGACGGAGCAGAACCTCACCTCAGTGAATTCTTCAAAGGTCAGCCTGTCGCTGGTCTTCATCAGCTCCTGGACCATTTCTCGGATCTTGTATCCAGGCAGAGGCAGGTTGGCAGCTTTAAAGAGGTCATGGAGCTCATCTTTGCTGATGAACCCATTGTTGTCCACATCTGAAAGCCAGAGAGGTCAGAGGTCACAGGAAACRACTTCTACAGCATTTTCAAGCAGAATCTGAACTCAACCAGCTCTCAGAATAAATTTAGGTTATTTTTCAGTCCAACTTCTGTGATTAAAAAATGTTTTTATGTAAATYTGACATGAAAAGATCAGTTTATTTGTTTAATTTGTTGAGTATTTTGCAGGTTTATTGTGTAAAAGCAGAACCAGCTGGCATGTTGTAATCTGTATGTCTAAACTTTAAAAAGAACTGGCTTTTCTMTTTGAGTTTTTAAAACCAGTCAAAAACACCAATAAGGTCCAACGGTTCCTGTAAATCTTTGATCTATAACTTTTAATCATTTTACAACATACTATACTCTTCTGTAAAATGATTTGCAGYGTAATGATGAAGCTGCATTTCTTACATGTTCTTATAAAACCATAACTGATTATTAAAAACCTGATYACATAATTCAGACTTTGTCAAACAGAAGTTGTTCTCAAACATTCATGTCTTTAATAACAGATGCTTTAGCTAACTAAAGCCTAACTCTATARAGAATAAAGTTTATTTTCAGGTGTTTGTGATCCTCTTCCCTCCATCACAAGCTCAGGAGGAAATGACGACATTCTTACCAATCTTAGCAAAAGCCTCTCTAAGTTCCTCCAGCTCCTCAGATGGATATATTGTTGTGGTGGCCATGTTGGAATCTTGACTCAGTAGCTGGACCCTGAAAAACCCAACAAGTGTTTATTTAGCACTGAGCCACAGCAGAACCCAGCAGGTAGAACCAGGAAAAAAGAAGGAAGCTAAAAGTTGGTGCCTTCAAACTTTGTGTTGTGATGTAATATTTTCTACTTCTCACTTCTGCCACCCTGAAACTTCCCYCTGCTGCACTTCCTGCCTGCCTCAGGACTTCCTGTCTGTTGTTCAGGGTTTTTGTTGTTTGCTAAAACAGCTGAACACATTCTCCTCACAGCTGGTCTGGTGGRCTAATGTTTGCCAGATAACCCTGTCGCCTAACTCCCTAAACCTTTGACCCCAGGTTCTAACTCGAACCTAAACTTGAACACAGACYCATGGGTAGCAAACATCTCTGCTGAGTGTGAGGTGGAGCAGGAAGTGTCTCAACCATGAACCTCTCAGGAGCGCTGCAGACATCTACAGCCTCATCATCATCTAATCATGTTTGATAAACAGCTCCAACTGACTGGATCCGTTTTATTATTTAAACTCCATGTTTCCTGAAGTGACAGAGTGAAACTATTCATTTAATCTGGGTTCAGATTAGCATCAAACACTGACCCGTCCCATCACCTCTTCAGAAGTCTTTAAAATCAAATATTTTTACATATAAACTAGATTTATTTCAGTTTATTTGAACTTTCTGTCAAAAACATCAGGAAAAAATATTTTTGGAGGAAAATGCCAAGAACAGTAGCCTGGTAAAAACCAGCTCCTTGTTCTACGCTTTTTCACTGATTGGCCCGGGTGAAATTTTACGGGAGAAATCCCAGATGGAGCAGGAGCAGTGAAAGGAGAATAGAATTGAGGGGAACTGTGTAGGAAGGCAAGGGCTACAAGAACAGTTAAAGCAAGATGCATCAGGTCATATGAGGATATTAAACATGAGAATATGAGATTAAACATTCATGGGATGCTGCTGAAACCTGCTGTCACATAATGCTGACGTGTCGTGTTTTTTTTACTATAGAAAGGTCAAAGGTCAGAGTTATAAACCTGTGGTGTGGTTTTTATCATTGGAGGTTAGTGAGGGTCAACCCTTTATCATCTGCGCTCAGACATTATACACTACTGTTTTTATCTTTACTGTGTTTTTCTATAAAAGGAAATGCAGCACATGAGGAAGAGTGAGCACATGAATACACAGAAGACTTTTTTCAGACTCGATGATTCATCCTGACTGATTTTATTCACAGATCCTTTTTTGGCAGCTGAGAGGACACATTCAATCTGAAAAGAGACAATTTGTAGCTCTTTTTTTCAAAGATCTGATTCAACTTCCTGCATGGTGACAAAAAATACAGATGACTTTAATCTAAATCTTGTTATTGAGACAGACTGAAGAGTGACAGATGATGATAAATCCGCCTCACTGAAATGCTCTGATAAATAAGAAAGGAAGAAAAACTGATCTAAACATGTGGGAAATGCTTGTTTTAACCTGGCTCAGAACTGAATGACAGTCAGATWTTCTGAAACATCACATCTTTGGTGCAGTCAGCAATCCTCTCAGAGGGAAGGTTGCTGGATTAAATCCCAGCCTGGTTGGGATTATTTAATCTGCCAGTTCAGATCTAAAGTTTCACAGAAAAACCCAAAGACAGCATCTACAACTACAACTTCAGCTTCTCCTGGTTTGCTTTTAGAAATTTACCAACATGAAGCACGAAAAGCCAGGTGTCTGAGACCTGCTGAGGTTTATTTCTATTTTTACTTGAAGGGTTTTAATGAAACTAAAAAGACTTTAGCTCATCAGCAGGAAGTGTTCTTAAGTGTAGAAACGTTCAAAACCATGTCTGTCATTGAACAAACTGTYAAACCTGGTTAAATATGTATAAAAACAAACTCTGAAATGTTGGCGTATGTTTATTTTTATTCAGTCTTTGGATTTTTATCAGTCCAACATCATACTGTTAGTAAAATATTGGATTCTTTCAATCTGTCTGTCAGGATCAGCGGGGTTTGTTGGTTTCATGTGTTTTAGGTTTAACTTTAGTTTTGAAGATTTTCTGCAATGGCAGGATTTTTTATTTTATAAGTTTTTGTTTCTGATACTTSTGGCTGTCTGCAGTTCACCGTGTCACACAATAATCTGAATTAATCTGTGTTTTTGTTCATGTGGAAACAAAAGAAATCAGATAAAAGTAAAACGCAAGCGTTGAAATTTTTCTTTRACCCAGAGCGATCAATAAACACTAAGAGAATAAACGTGAAAAATGTCACTAATAAACCAAACTAATAAACAAAGTTCAACTATTACAAATTAATTTACAACTTTTTTCTGCTTTAGGTGCATGTGTGGACTGAAGCAAAAATAAAAATAGTTAACAGAAGAAAAGGAAAAGGAGAATTTTTTATGAAAAGATGTKTTTTTGCTGTTAGAGGATTTATTCCTGTTTTCTGTTTCTCTCTCTGTGGAAACAGAAGTTTTTTGCAACGGCTCCAAAGCAGAAATGAAACCTGAAACTTTTCAGCACTTCTCTGAATGTGTGCAGATAAACTCAGAGCTACATATAGGTGTGATACCTCAGCTGCTGAAACAACACCATCTCTTTCCTGTTTTTAACTAGATTCATACAGACTCTTAAAGCATCTTTGTTTTGCTCARGCTGCATGACGTTGACATGACATACATCACTTCCTTCTTTGTTTTAACACTTTGGTTCTTTTCTGGGTTAAAATGCAGATGAAATTATTCTGAATGTATTCAGTGTTTCTGCAGGATTTGTCACATTGGACAACTTATGCCAACTTATGAACATTTTAAAGACGTTTACATTAAAGATGGAATTGAAAAAATCAACAAGAAGCTTCTTTTTGGTGTGTACATAATGTATTTCTAACAAACTGATCAAATATACAACTTTTATTAGCAATTTAGACATAAAAATGTTTAATAAGTTGGCATAAAATGTCTAGTGTGACAGGGCCTTCAAGGAGGTTAAATGTGTAGTTTTTTTAAACCGGAAGCAGTTTTTATAACAATTTCATAACAATTATGTCCTTATATCAGTAATCAGAACTGAAGGAAATTCTGTCAAACATGAGATTTTTTAAAGCAAATAACAGCAGAACTCTGTGTGTGAAGTCCTGACAACCAGATGAGACTGAAGTCTGCAGGAAGTTTCAGAAACTTTATCTCTTCCTGCATTTCCTCTTTTTAAAAGAGTACTTTTACATTTTAATGATGACTTTTTAAAATGTGATTATTTTAAAACTTTAAATTAACTCGCTGATTTAGATGTTTTACTTACAGGAATAACTTTTGGAGTATTCAGCCACGGAGTCAGTTCCTGATGAACTGATTTAGTTTGAAAACGTTACAAAAAAAAAGCAAGCCTTATAATCCTTAAGAATTATTAAACAATCACAGATTTTATGGGATTTAAACTATTCATTCACTTTGAAAAACAAAGGTTTTTCCTTTATTACCTTTATTAACAGCAGAAGGAAGCAGAATTAAGAATATGATGGCATTAAAACTGATAAATAATAAATAATATAAAAATGCAAATATGATGATTTTATCAGTTTTATAAATAAAGGTGATGATATTAAGTTTAGTTTTTGTCTAAACTCATATCTCAAACTGTAAAAAACACTTTGAAACATTGAAGTTTTGTCAGTATTATTGGGTTAATGCTGAGTCAGCTTTTACACATGTTTTTATTCCTTGAATTATTTCTGCAGACGTGTTATTTTATCTCTTCATACACAAAAACATCCAGCTTATTCAGCAGGCAGCCTACAAAGGTTCAATGTTAAAACAGTTGTTCTGAAATGTGCTGCAGCTGCTTGCTCTGTTTTTATCATCTTATGCTAGTTTTAGCTCAATGATTTTTATCCTTTTGCTATTTTTAGCTTGTGGTTTTGTTACTTTTAGTTTAAAACGAACTTTTTTCTACTCTCAGTTAACCTTTTGCTACTTTAGGCTTACAGCGTTCTTTTTGTTACTTTTGCTACTTTTAGAATCTAAATTAGCCTTTTGCGCCTTCTAGCTTTTAGCTAGTGTTCTGATTATTTTAGCATTAACAACCCAGTTGTTATTTAGTTGTTGTTAGTGTTTATGCTGCTTTTTCAAAGAAAACATAATTTTTCTACATATTTGAAATATTTTTCACAGGATATTTGTTACGTAAATTAAATTGCATAAATAAATGTGTTTTGTCAGAGGTCATGTTGTTATAGTTTCTCCTACAGAAAATAATTGATTTAGTGCAGAACAGATACAGAATCTGAACCATTAGGTTTTTAAATGCATCAAAGCAGAAAACATTAATTTTAGATGATGCAGCAGAAAGTCCAGTGAATTGTTTCAGCCTCTGTGTTCAGACCTGGTTCAGACCTGCTCCGGCCCACGCTGCCCCAGAGGGAGTTTTTCAGTTGAAGTGAAGCTAACCACAAACTTCCTCTCAGCTCTGCAGGGTTTGACTCGTTCCCCTTCACTCGCAGGCCTCACTCTCCTCCTGACTGCTTGTGTTTTTTTTATCTGTTTAAAACAACTCACAACGTTCTGAGGTCAGCACAAAGTTTGGGTTTTAAGAAAGACAGGACTTTGCAAGCAGAGTTGCAGACTGAGCTCCAGTGCAGAACAACTCCTGGTCTGTATTTAAAATAAAGTGTCTAACTGCAGGCAGCTGAAGGTCATTAAATGTATCTTTTGAATCAAAGTCGCCTGCAGGAGCCTGACATTCCACTGACATGGATGTGTTCAGGAGACACCTGTGAGGATCTTTACCTGAGAGGTGTGGTGAGGCAGCTGGTGGTTCTCTGAGTGTGGGGGGTCTCTGTCGTCTGGTCTCTGCTGCAGGCAGCTCTGAATCAGGACAGAGAGCGAGGCGACGACACATCTATTCAAATCTACGAGGAAGGAAGTGACACGCAACTTCAGAAACAGGAATCAAAGATCTTTTGTCTTTATAAGGCAATGCACGCTGACAGCTAAGGTGAGCTTCCACACCCACTCTGAGGGCTTTCAGGGACATGGTCTCCAGTTCTCTCAGGACTGCTGTGGGGGGCCATAAAGTTTACACAAAGAAAAAAATCTCAACCCAACCAGGGCAGATACAATAAATGTTACTGAAACATTAAGTTTATATGATGACAAACTGAGCTGAAAATAAATCATTTCAAAACCTCTTCATCTTTTATAAAACTTAATTTTTGTGCATATCAAACAAAAACTGACAAGTGTTGAAGAGGAAGAAATATAACAATCAAAAGGTGAGTAAATCTGACAGCCTGAAATTAAAACTTTCTGATTTCAAACCAAAACAAGAGTCCATCAGCAGCAAACCTGGACCTGCTCAGATTAACCCTCGTGAAAGAGTTCCAGGCCCTTTTCAGGTCCTTCAAAAACTCAGGTCCTCCACAGTCTCAGGTCCTTCACAGTCTCAGGTCCTTCCCAACCTCAGGTCCTCCACAGTCTCAGGTCCTTCACAACCTCAGGTCCTCCACATTCTCAGGTCCTTCACAACCTCAGGTCCTCCACAGTCTCAGGTCCTTCACAACCTCAGGTCCTTCACAACCTCAGGTCCTCCACAGTCTCAGGTCCTCCACAGTCTCAGGTCCTCCACAGTCTCAGGTCCTCCACAGTCTCAGGTCCTTCACAACCTCAGGTCCTCCACAGTCTCAGGTCCTTCACAACCTCAGGTCCTTCACAACCTCAGGTCCTCCACAGTCTCAGGTCCTCCACAGTCTCAGGTCCTCCACAGTCTCAGGTCCTTCACAGTCTCAGGTCCTTCACAACCTCAGGTCCTCCACAGTCTCAGGTCCTCCTCCACGGTAAGGGAGGTGTAACAGAGACCGCTTAAACACTTCTGTCACAAAAATAATCCATACTTCATGACTTGAATCAACTACAGTCAGTCAATAATCTGCTCCTCCACTGAGCCACTCTGAACCCACTCAAAGACTTCCTGTTAGTCAAATTTAAAGTTCCAGCTCAGTGAATTAAACACAAAATTACATTTAAGACACATTTTTGTGCATGAAACTGTGCAACATTACTCAAACTCTTGGTATAAGGAAACATGAAATATTTGGTAAATGCAGGTGACGCCACAAAAGACAAAACATTAATCAAGAATGTTCTCATGGAACAACAAACGTGAAGCTTTCTTTAGTATATTTAAATGTAAAACTGAGAGAGGTTTATTGTTTCCAATAAGAGCACTGATGACTCAATTACCATGAAGCTGATCTGCTGCAGTGTTCATCAGAAATCCCACTTCAATTAAAAGTCAGAAAAAAAGATATATATCTGACAGACACGATCAGTGTTGCCAGGTGTACGATAATTATCGTATTTGTACGATAATTTTGCCCTCTGTACGATGTACGATCAATAATCCCAAAAAAAAAAAAAAACCCACATTATACGATAATTTGATCGCTCCTATGTGTGATGTAATCGACCTGACACGCTGCTCGCCGACATGAGAGGTGACGGGTTGTGGAACACAGCGGTGCTGATTTAGCGACTTTCTCGCTATATTTACAGACTTTTCAGACCCTCTAGAGACTGTTATTCAGAAAAGTGACTAGTGAAAATCTAGCGACTCTTTTTCTGGTGTTATTCTCCATTGTGCTGCTGAGAGCTCCTCCCTGGTCCCAGAGCACAGACAGGAGGCTTCTTCACGCTGCGTCTCTCTTCCTGCCGCAGGTAGATATCCATCCCATCCAGACATGAAATGAATACTGCTGCTGCTGACTGATCCATGATGGGATGTTAATAAAAACATTTCTATGGTTAAAAATAGATCCCTTTGCCGGTCCCTAGCCAATAGAAAGGAGGGTTAGAGCTGTGACAGTTATATATATATATATATA
>NW_013952743.1:487966-489646 GCF_001266775.1 Austrofundulus limnaeus
GTATGTACTCAGTTTATTTCTTGACTAATCAAAAGTACAATAAACTACAATGATTTGTTCTTTTCTTGATTTCATTTTAACTTTGCCTATAATTTACATTTTATTCTAGTCATTTTATCTAACATTTCTTTTTATATGCAGCATTTCCCCAGACTGCATGTTTTGTTCTTGTTTACAATAAAGCTTTTGTTAAAAAAACAGACACCCAACAGTGCTTTTTAACTTTATTATAAACAAAAGAATGTGCAGTTTGTTGAATACAGAGCACCTGTGAGCTGAGCAGGATGTAAATTTGAGCCTCTCTAGAATGTAACTTGGGTGTGTACGATAATTTTGAGCTGCTGATACGATAATTCAACATTTCCCATCTGGCAACGCTGGACATGATCTCTGAATGCAGAACTTTAATATGCTTTAATATAGTTTCCTCAAAAAAATACACTCTTGACTTTCCTTCAGGGAGGAGTCACCAACAACATTTACAAACTCAACACAGACCAGGCTTTCATGTCAAAATAATAATCTGTTAAGTGAAATAAAGTGTGATAAAATAGTCCAGTGTGACTGGAGTGTGGATAGTTGTTTGTGTTTTTGTGTCCCTATGATGGTCTGGAGACTTGAGACCCTGATTAAGAACAAGAAGGACATAATGGATGGATGGATTTTTTATTGCAGAAAACAGATATTTAAACATAAAGCATTTTTATTGAACCTCAATTAATAACATTTATAATTTTGTGTATTTTGTAAACATAAAAAATAATAAAAATATTTGACAGCTTTGTAGAAATGAACACATTTGTAATATTTATTTAGAATATACTTGTTTAAAAAACAAAACAAAAAACAGGTGTAGCCTATTTCTTTAAGAAAATGGTAACTTCTTTACCATTTTTAAAGAAACTTGTAGTAAAACAATTAACTCATACCTTTGTGCTCATCATTCCTATTAACTCTTGTAGACACAAAATATTAGTTATGCAATATAAAAAACAACTACAGAAAATTTTTTTCCAATCATTGTGAAAATTTGTTCTACGTTTTCATGCTTGTTTTCCCACTACTCAGAGAAGTAAACAAACTGAATATCTATAAGTTTTACTTATAGCTCAGTCTTCAAATGTTCAATATTTTTTATTCAATTTCAATTCAGTTCAATGTTTTTGAGGTGTATGTACATCCAATGATTTCTTTCAGAGAGTTTTATTAAAAATCATAACGTGTTTGATGAGATATTTTGCTAACAGACTCGTTGACATCAATAACTGAGGCCAAATTTTTAGGCAAAGATTTTGAGCAGCCTGAACTGCATAGTGTTCATATTCCAGACGCTGCTTGGCTACTAGCACAACAGTTTTTATCTCAATATTAAGGTTGGTGCATTTTATGTTTTCTATGGTCAACTGGCAGTCATCTTGACCCTCAAAATTAACCAGGTAAAGATGTACACCCACTACTTTATCCCTGAGGGAAATTTAACAATTATTTTTTGAGTTTCAATAAAATTCAGCCAGTTGAATGGGATTATTTTGTCCAATTTAATTGCACACAGACATAGCACAGCAGTTTATTTATTTATTTTTTGCCACTTCTATCTATCTATCTATCTATCTATCTATCTATCTATCTATCTATCTATCTATCTATCTATCTATCTATCTATCTATCTATCTATCTATC
>NW_013952743.1:489661-498465 GCF_001266775.1 Austrofundulus limnaeus
TATCTATCTATCTATCTATCTATCTATCTATCTATCTATCTATCTATCTATCTATCTATCTATCTATCTATCTATCTATCTATCTATCTGAGCAGTAGTCACATGTCGATGATGAAAAGGTAAACAAACGCTCAGCCAATCAGAAAGCGGCTGCTCGGTCATATGACAGAAAGTTCTTTCGTGTCACGTCAGGAGTTGTGTTGTCAAAATGGCAGGACACGAACACCACCATCACTTCTCTTTGTGTTTCTGTGATTTAATGAGGTAAATAACCACTCTGTTTATTTAAAGTTGTAAACAAACAAAGAGTTACCCGTGAATAAGTTAAAGTATGAGGATAATTGTCAGAGCGCGCGGACGGCGCTAATTTTAGCATGCTAAAGCTAGCTGGTAGAACAGGTTCTGGTCGGGTCGCCTCTTCTCAGTCCTCTGTCTCTTTCTCCACAGGCTGCTGTGGTCCCTGGTGATGCCCTGCGTTTACCTCAGTCTGGTCCTGACTCTGGTTCTGGTCCTGGTGGTTCTGGGTCTGCGGCTGTGGTTGCAGGGCCGCCGGAGGACCCGCCAGGCTCAGGGGACCGGGGCGGCGCTGGCCTTTTTCCACCCGTACTGTAACGCAGGAGGAGGCGGGGAGCGGGTCCTGTGGTGCTCCCTGAGGGCACTTATGAACCGGTACCTGGTTTATTCTTTCAACTCAACAGCATCAGTTTTTATTGGGTCGAACAACAAGTAGAATCTACTCCACCCAAACTGAAAAATGTGATTTTATTATTAGAAAACGGTCATTTGTAATGTTGTCAACAGTAAACATGTTAGAAAGTTGTCGGGTGTTTTACTTGCACGAGGTTTTTTCATTGTTTACACAGCTTTAAAGTTGAGTAAACAAGTATCAGGTCTCAGTGACCCACCTGACAACATGGACTTTTGAGTCCAAAGTAAACTTCAAGATCCCAGCAGCTTAGAACCACATCATCTAATTCTGTTTGAGTATGATACTTTTCTGGAGTAATCAACAGTTTTTAATATGCAAACACAACTTATTTTTATACGAGTGACATATCTTAAAGGGATACGTTAGTACATAAGTTGTAACATTAAATTTTATTTTATAAACTTATATTTTAACTGTAAAATAAAGACTATAAAAACACTGTAGGCTGTTTAGTTTTGTAATTTTTTAAAAATATATTTTAACACGAATGGAGCTATTTTATTTACACACAAAGCATTCTGGGTAAATGATGACGTGGATAGGTTCTCGATGCGAGGCTGCTAGCGAGCTATATCCACTCTGAAGGTTAATCTTGGACAATATCTGATGATCGACTCTTTTAAATGAAACCAGAGAGCGTTGACGGAGAGGAGAAGGTAGAAATGACTCAGCCTGTAACTGAAAATATGGATGGAGGACAACAGAGCTGCTTCATGGAAGAAGAACCTCAGCTTAGCCTGTTAGCCTTCGCGCTAGCTCCAACGCTATATTGCCTTATATGCATTGGCTCAGCGCTAGCACGACAAACAAGCTAAATTAAGGTCCTCCATCCAGAATGCTTTGCCTGTAAATAAAATGGCCCTGTCCATGTAATATATTGATAAAAACTGAACATCCTACAGTATTTTTACAGTCTTTATTTTACAGTTTTCAAGTCTAATGTTACAACTAATTATGGATCCCGTTAAAACCTGTCCAGATACCCAAGCGTGTCCTTCGTGGTTTACACGGGGGATAAGGACGTGAGCGGTGAGCAGATCCTGGAGGGAGCACGGCGACGTTTTAACATCACGCTGCCTCGACCCGTCACCTTCGTCTTCCTGCGTCACCGCGGGTTGGTGGAGGCCTCTTCCTACCCCCACTTCACCCTGCTGGGCCAGAGCCTGGGCTCCATGTTCCTTGGTAAGACCATATCCAATTTGGCCATGACTTTGGGATTCATACAGAATGAAAACAAAGTGGTTCAATCATTTATTATTGAGCACGCTAATACAAGGTACACTTTTACA
Source organism: Austrofundulus limnaeus (assembly GCF_001266775.1). NCBI lineage: Eukaryota > Metazoa > Chordata > Actinopteri > Cyprinodontiformes > Rivulidae > Austrofundulus > Austrofundulus limnaeus. The sequence continues at coordinate 491,660 of NW_013952743.1, forward strand.
GTTTATATGCTGCTTAAATCTACTGTTCTGATGCTTTACTGAATACTTTACACCTCCTGCTGTGAAAACCAGACCAGTATTTTCACTTGTTCTTCTGGTCTGATGTGTGTTAGCCTTACTGATTACTGACCGTAAATAAGGGTTTACCATCCAGTTATTCATGTTTTGATTGCCGATGAGAGAATTCTCCTTCCATTAAAGGCAGACCTGAGTTATATGAGCTGTTTGTGTGTTTCAGGGTGGGAAGCCCTCACAGCCTTTGTTCCCGACCTGTACGTGGACTCGATGGGTTATGCCTTCACACTTCCGATCTTCTGCTACCTGGGAGGCTGTAAAGTGGCGAGCTACGTTCACTATCCTACAGTCAGCACTGACATGCTGTCTGTGGTCCGGGAGAGGAACCCCAGGTAGTCCTGCACAGAACTTTATTCKTTTTAGAAGAAAGAAGCAAAGATATTTCACTACAGATAACTTCAGTGTCTCTTTGGTAACAATAATGATAAATGTTTACAGCTCTGTTAGCAAACCGCACCAACCCTCCGCTGTTTTCTGTCATTTCAGATTCAACAACTCAGATTTCATCTCCAGAAACCCGGTTCTGAGTGCGCTGAAGGTTCTGTACTACTGCCTCTTTGCTCTGATCTACGGCCTGGCCGGCTCCTGCAGCGACGTCATCATGGTGAACTCCACCTGGACGCTGGGACACATCCTGGCTCTGTGGCGCTCCCCGAGCCGCACCAGCATCGTCTACCCGCCCTGCGATGTCCAAGCCTTCCTGGACGTCCCGCTGGAGGACGAAGACGAGGTGGAAGAAGGCTGGGAGGAGCTCGGACGGGAGCTGGGCAGTGAAGAGGAGGAAGGAGGAGGAAGAGGAGGAGGGGGAGACAGGAAGTGCCACTCTATCGTGTCTGTGGGTCAGTTCAGGCCAGAAAAAGATCACCAGCTGCAGATTAGAGCATTTCGCAAGCTCTTGGATAAGAAAGGGGAGGGGCCCGGAGGCCGGGAGTCGCTGCGGCTCATCCTGATAGGTGGCTGCAGGAACCAGGAGGACAATGAGAGGGTCCTGATGCTGCGAGGACTCTGTCAGGAGCTCGGGGTCTCCGACCGCGTCGACTTCAAACTCAACATCCCGTTTGAGGAGCTGAAGAGGGAGCTGGTGAACGCCAGCATCGGGCTGCACACCATGTGGAACGAGCACTTCGGTATAGGTGAGAAGAACACGTCAACGTCGCACACCTGTCTGGGTTCAGTAAAACCACACCTGTATTTATCACCAAGGCAGAATGCAGTCAACGTAATTCAAGATGGCTGTCACATCTCATCAACAGAAAAACAGAAAACCGTGTTACTTAGTTAAATTTACAGATATTGAGCTAAAGTTTGGTGTGTTGGAGCTTTTTTTTCTTATCCCAAAGAAACATTGAAGTAATTTGTGCTTCTCTAAGTATTCCTGAACCACCTGCACTTTGAACAGTTCAGATCAGCTGCTTTGGCCCCTAATCAGTGCTTTTATTCTCCAGGTGTGGTGGAGTGCATGGCTGCAGGAACCATCGTCCTCGCCCACAAGTCTGGAGGGCCGAAGCTGGACATCGTGGTGCCGCACCAGGGCAGGCAGACCGGCTTCCTGGCCGACAGCGAAGACAGCTATGCTGCCGCCATGGAAACCATCCTGGAGCTGTCGCCGTCAGCTAGACTGGAGATAAAGCACGCCGCACGTGAATCTGTCAGACGGTTCTCTGACCAAGAGTTTGAGGTGTGTTTCCTGTCTGCCATGGAGTCCCTGATGAGTACACGGGTGTAATGAGGAGGAGCAGAGGAGWTCTGACATCTACCAGGGACCAGAACCTGATCAGAGACTCGTTTCCCAGCTGTCTGTCAGCTGAACTCCAGGAGGTGCAGGTCGGAGTCTCTGCTGTCAAACTGATGGGGCATTAACACTGACAGGGCTTTCTGAAGGCTAATTCGTATTTCAAAACACGTCTTCGCAGCTGAACAGGACTGAAGATCAGCTAAAACTAGCTAACCATCAGCTGACGTGTCGTCTCAAAAAAAAACATAAGTCAAACAGAATCCTGATGAACTCACAGAATAACAAACTGAAGAGAAACATGAAACGTAAGATCCTCTCATTATGTTTGCATGAGACCAAGTTTATTAATGTGAGAAAGTCAGACAGCTGCAGGATGTTTATAGCATGTTCCACTTGAGCTGAGGGTCAAAACTCGGGATAAAACTGAGCTGTCATTCAAACGATTTGTTCAGAAATGGGTTAAATTTACATACTTTAAAACATCAACAGGAAATAGTTTCATATCTGATTTAAAATTTTCAACCCAAACGTTCAGAAATGACTGGTTAAAGCTAAAAGCTCATGTTTGTCAATCAGAAGTGATTTTCCCACGTTTGATGCAGTGAAGCTCAGTCCGTCTCTGCTTCCTGTTTGATCCGATGTTTTGTGCTGACCTGGACTTGATTCATCTCCAGATCAGGAAATGATACTAAAGGATGAAGAGGAGGAGGAGAATTACAGCACCTCAGATTTGTGTAGATATGTTCCTTCACAGCGTTAAAGAGGAAGGGTTTATTACAGTTTGTTTATATTAAAGCTGACATGATTTTTCTTTTTACAGTGATTTTTCTTTATTTACTGACTTCTGTCAGCAGAATTTATTAAAAAAAGCTTATACTGCTTTATGTAATGGTTAAAGTTGCAGCTAAAACTAGTGTTCCAGTAGCTGAAGACCAAATTCACTTTATTTAAATGTTTTTCAGCTGTTGTTGATGAAGTCTGCGTGTAGTAATATGATTAAATATATATTATTTTATAACCTGTATCTTTAAAAATTATTATTATTTATGTGGATGTATAGAGGACTAATTAAGCTGTCTGATATTTACCTCAGTGCTGCCACCTAGTGGTCCAAATCTCACAGAACAGGAAAGACTAAGCTCTGAGTGTTTCATGATCAAAGTTTAAACCTGTTTTTCTCACATTGTCTGTCAAGTAAGAAATTGCTTCAAAATTAAACACAAATTCTTTGACTAATTATGCACAATAAACTGCACAGAAACTTTGATGTATCTTTCAGAGATCTGTTTGTCCACAGGAACTTTATATTTCATTGATGATGCCTTTATTGTCATTGTAAGGAGCACAATGAAATTACATTTAAGAACACCCATTCAAGAAGACACACAAAAAAAACATGGGGGAAACAGGTGATCAGGTCATGCGGCAACCAGCAGGGGTCGCACTACCTTTAAAAAGAAAAAACGAAAATACCACAAAATGTTAGATGAGGGAAAAAAAACATATCAACGAAATATGAAACACTATGGTGCTTATAAAAAAACCTCTATGAAGCAAGAGCACATTTATTAGCCAGAGTAAGTGAGTTTAGAGGGAAAGAGTCTAAAGAATCCAGCCTCCCAAAAGTAAAACCCATAGTTCAGCCATTAGTTCAGAATATTGGTGTTGAATTGTTCATTCAGTGCAGCTCCAGACTGACCTTCAGGGGATCAGATTAGACAGAGTGAGAGGTGGGGGAGGAGCCTCAAGTCGACAGAAACACCAGGAGAAATTAGATCCACAGCCTCAAGGTCACGTGGGAGAGAAATCTGTAATCAGTTGTTTGGGAACAGGGAAAATGTTTTTGGGCAGGCAGACAATAACAATTTCCCATCTGCCTTAATGTTCGCTGGTACATTCCAATGTGGCAATCCAATCAGACAAATAGTGTGGACAATTCCTCCGAGCCGAGCTATCAGATTCTCCAAGATCAATTCCATCTCGCTAGCAAAGTCCAGGAACCACAGTCGGCCCGCGACCCTCAGCAGAACCACTTGCAGACTGAGTCCCAGCTCGCACAGGGCAAAGTCTGAGTGCTGAAAGAACCGCAATGCTTCATATTGGTCAGGCAGCCAGGAAATGGCCTGAATAGTCACCAACGCTGTTTTGTAGAACACCAGGAGACCATCAAGCCAATCTGTAGAAATCCAGTGATCAGAATCTAAATATATATCCAGCTAGTTGAACAGAGAAGAACAGAGGTCCCACTTTTGACATGTCCTCCCATGGAAAAAAAAATTGTTCCAAATATTTATTAAGAGACCAGCTGACCATTTGTTATTATATTTGTTATTTAACTCTGAAATAAGATGAAAGAAGAAAACTGTTTTGAAATAAAATAGTATTTTGTCATGTTAAAAACTACTTTAAATGTCAGTTCGGGTCTGATTTAAGTGAACTGGACTGAATGTGGACCTGACCTCCAGCAGATGTAGAAAGAAACAGCTGTTTGCTGAAAGAAGCATATTATTATAATAATTCTAATAAATGCTTAAATAGTGGCAGGTCAGATGATGACTCAGACTCTTGAGGGGGCCGGAAGGGTTTCAGGCTTCAGCTGGTCTGCAGTTCCTGTCTGTTTTGGACAAACCTGGAGCCTCAGGGGCCATCAGAAGGTTCTTCAGGTTTAGTCAGACCTGATGGCAGTTCTTGGCCTGTGGTTGGACCTGATGGTCTGCAGGCTTCACTGCTCCTCTGCTCTGTGGTCTCCTGAGGGTTTTCATCTGAGCTGGAGTCCTCCACGACGAACAGGTTCCTCATGGAGTCCGCCACCGCCTCTCTCAGCTCGTCCTCCGACTCCTCAAAGTTCCTGATGACAAACAGGAAGTTGGACGGTAAACTCAACATTTCTGTTTTAATTCATCATTATGTATGAATGTATATTCATATCAGCTCAGTGAGAGCTATAAAGAAACATGAGGTCATGAGGTCAACATTTTTACCAGAACATCACGGAACAGGTCATCTGTGAAGTTATAGATGAAACAGGAACTTTTAATCAATCCTTATCTTTACCTTTTTATTTGTAGTCTTAATTAATAATTATTTAACCCCACCTCTAGGACAGAAGTTGGAGCTGAGAGGTGCAGTGAAGTTTAACTCACGTGTCGTCGTCATCAGACCTCGGCTCCAGACGCTCTTCATCCATTTCCACATCAGAGTCTTCATCCTTGTCATCCTCCTCAGCCTTGTCTTCCTCAGTCTTATCCTCCTCCTCAGCCTTGTCTTCCTCAGTCTTGTCCTCCTCCTCAGCCTTGTCTTCTTTCTCAGTTTCGTCCTTCTCTGGGTCTAAATCTGAGAAGAAAAAACTTCAGTTTGATCTAGCTGAACACTTTTTATTTGAATCTTGTGTTTCTGAGCTTTGATGAGAACTGAACTGAACTCTGTGTCCAGTGTCGGCCTGTCTGCTGCCTGACCTGGGCTCTGAGGGTCCGGGGTCGGTGAGATGAGTTCAGCCTGAGCCAGAACCTTCAGCAGGGTGTTGGGGGGTCCACTGACCCACTGCCTGCGACCTGCTACATATTCCACTGAGGACCGAGGAGAACATGGTGAGCAGGTTCAACATGATCTCTGAGCTGTCATTAAATCACTCACATTTCTTTCTTTGCTTTCTGTTCATCTTCAGTTTGAGTTTAATATTAAATTGAATTTATATTTAATTCCTAACAATCAGAAATTATTCAAACAAAGTTCAGTTGGACTTTCACAGATGTTCTGTACCTTTACCAGGCACAGTTGCTGTGCTGGTAACAGAGCTGACGTCCATGTTGGCGAGCGCGTCCAGCAGAGTCTGAGGGGTCCTTCGGCTCCACCCCCTTCTCTCCTTTGACCAATCCCCGAGCTTCAGCTTTTCCCCTTCCTTGTAACTTAGCGTCTGGTTCAATGGGTCCACTTCCTGTTGGTAGTGTCAGGATCAGAGCAGAGGACGAGGAGGATGATCTGACTTTTATTTTGAAATGTTTCATCTCCGACCTTTTCTTCTTCTTTTCTTTCATCTCCAGCTCCTGTTGCTCCTTCCTCATCTAGCTGGATTTCAAATGTGATTCCTTTCTGCAGAAAAGACTCAAAATAATGGACATGGACATGGCAGAGGACAGGTCGTGTGATCCCTCTGTGACATGTGGTCAACATGAAGTGATATTTCAGCTCACTTTCTCTTTTTGTTTCTTCTGCAGATCTCTCCTCTGATCTCTGTTCTGCCTCAGAGCTGCTTCAACGTCCTGCAGGAAAAAGACAACACAAAGTTTAAAATATGAAACTGGCATCTTAAAACAATCATCGTCAAACATCATAGTGTTCGGTGCAAATTTTATTTTATAACCTTCACCACGTCTTTACCAGTTATTGCAGAGGTGCTGTTGAAGATCGTTCATGTTTTAGCTGGTGAAAAACTTGCTGTTTCAGCAACATTTAATTAAAAAACTGTACTTTTGAGGTTAAACAAAAGTTCACAATTAATTTAAATAAATTACAAGTTAAAAGGGGCATGGAAATTTCTCTTTTTTGTATCAAAAAAATATCGAACCGTGAGACTAAAGTATCGAACCGAACCGTGAATTTTCTGTATCGTTGCAGCACTAATAAATATCTCCTTGAACAAAGTCATGTTGGAGAAACAAACTTTAAATGTGACCGGACTGATGAGCTAATGGCTGGTCTGAATGGTTGAACAGTATTTTCTGTAAATACTTTGCAGCTGAAAGATAAACTGTTCTCACTTCATCCATGTGCTTATCTATTCAGATTTTATAGTTTTATTTAGAATTATTAGTTAGCTGTTACTAATATCACTACTACTATTAATACTACTACTACTACTACTATTACTACTACTAATACTATTAATACTACTACTACTACTATTATTACTACTACTAATACTATTAATACTACTACTACTACTATTATTACTACTACTAATACTATTAATACTACTACTACTACTATTATTACTACT
>NW_013952743.1:498475-507067 GCF_001266775.1 Austrofundulus limnaeus
GTTTTTAAAGCCCTGGCTCTGCCCTATAAGGAGAAAGTTGATTGGAGTCCCTGTGACATTCCCCCGCAGAGATATAAGCGAAAAACCTCCAAAATTACGCACCATCGGACCTCCGCCAGGGGTGGTTTTAGCCCCCCTCCCCAGGCTAGGAGCATCGGATCCCAGAGTGGCTGGTCGGGTTTTAAAGCTCTGGTTCTGCCCTACAAGCGGATACTTGAATAATGGTGTCTCTGTGACGTTCCCCCGCGGAGATATAAACAAATTACGCACGACTTAGTGCATTTTACGCGCATTTTCGGGAGGAAATTTCAACCTTTGTTTGCTTCTCCTGCGGGCTCTGAGAATCGGATCCGGGAAAGTGAGATGACTTTGGAAAGCTACGGTCCTCCTCTACAAACTGGAGGTGGTTTCAAGTTCCTGGGACGTTCCCCCGAGGAGCTATTAACAAACGACCGGCCAAAAAAGGCGCTTTGGCGAGCGAAATAGTACTCAAACTCCGGAGCCTCTAGTGCCGGCTCTGAATGTCGAATCCGGGTGGAGATGGCTCTTTTAAAGTTGTGGATCTCCGCTACAACCTGGAGGTGGTTGCAAGTTCCTGGGACGTTCCCCTGCGGAGATATAAGCGATCAAAAGTAGTCGGGTGAGCTCCAGCGGGTGAAATGGCTGATTTCCAGCACTGGGCTGCTTATGCTGATGCAGGGGAATAAAAGGAAGAGATCCAGTGAGGTGGAACCACGGTCATGCGTCCAGCACCCGCTCTCCTGCCTGGATTTAGCCAGAAACCCCTGGCGGGCGATATTTCTGCAATAATGCATAAAATTCAGTAACCCACCTGATGGATCACTTTCAGGCAATAAAAGGAACAGATTTGGTCAGGTTAAACCGGTCCTGGAAGCTCAGCACCGGGTTTTATAAGAGCCTGCGAGAGAGTTTTGTATTGTGTGCTTTGACTTTGAAAAAAGGGCAGTACTCTTGTGGTAGCCATGTTGACCCTGATAGTTTTTTTGTTTTGTTTTTACTCCCCAGTTTGGACAGAAGAGAGGAGAGTTCTTTGAATAAATGGAGATGAGTTCCCCTGCTCCAAAGTTATTTGACTCTGTGGTTCTTGCACTGGAAAGGGATTCCAGCCCTCATAGCTCACATGTTACAGTGGGTACTGATTGAAGGAGATAAAAAAAATGGTACTTTTTGTTCAAGCATCACTTTTCTGTTTCTCTGTCAGGAGTTAAGGATTTTATCTTTTCTTTTTTTGTAAGTAAGTATATGGTTAAGTAGATGGTTTTGTTTGACAATACTTTAAATTAAATAAAACTAGCAACACATTATGTTCTGTTTTATTTACTTTAAAGAAGTGAGGAGTAGGGAGACCATATTATGTTTTTTTGATACTGAAACTGGTCGAGTAGCTCTCGGCAAACTGCCGACTTCAAAAGTAGCTCTTGGTTCAAAAAAGGTGGGGCACCCCTGTAGTATAGTATAGTCCATGTTCTGATCTGATGAGTTGTTCTGCTGTAGTGGAGATAGAGCTGGAGTGTGACATCACCGACAGAACAGAGTTTACCTGAACAGGTGCTTCCTGCTCATCTTTACTGTTTGAAGGTTTCTCCACCACAAAGGTTCTCTGCGTGTTCTGAGGCTCAGTCTGACACAACAGGATGAAATATACAGAACGAGTCAAAGTTATTCTCTGTTTACAGGTGACTAAAGAACTTTTATTTTGTTGTTTATCCTGGTCTCTCATATTCAGACAAACTGTCACCATCCATCCATCATCTATACYCGCTTCTTCCTTTCAGGGTCACTGGGGTCACCGGTGCCCATATCCAGCAGTCACAGTGCACTTTAAATTAAATTCAGCTGCTCAATACTTTATGAAGGACTGAAGGTTAGAGACAAAAATGTAACACCATGTTTTATTTCTTAAAAAAGTCCTTGGGTTTGTTTTGATATCACTAAAACTTCAATGAGCCAATAACATTACAGTATACCTGTGGTTCAGCTCTCTGCCTCCACTGTCTCATCTCCTGGTGGTACTGGTGTCTGATCAGATGTAGCTGGCGCAGATACTCCTGAAACTCAGAGTTATCAGCTCTCCTGACTCTTCATGCTGACTATTTTCTGTATCAAAGGGTCTCACCTGCTGACCCTCCTGCTTCCTGTCCTGAGGAGCCTGTTGGTTTTCAGGCCGACTCACCACCTGCTCTGGACCACCGGACTTCCTGTTGGATTCTGCTGTACACGGACGCAGACCCTGATGGTAGGATGACAGAGTGTTAAAGCAACAGTTTTTGTTCAAATCCAACCTACGAGGGTTTATTTTGCCTCCTCTTATTAAGTTTCCTGTTCATGAAGATAAAGAACACTGATAACTTTTAAAAACTAAGATTTATAAGATTTATAAACCAGAACTAAGTCTTCAGTCTCTAGTTATAAATACATGAATATTGATTAACAGCAGTCTAACGTCATTACCACTTCTAAATTCATTCAGATGTAGACCTTTACTAAAGGTGTGCATTAAATAAATAGACCCATTAAAGGACAGGACCACCAGTGTGACTGTGTGTTGTTCCTACCAGCTGTTTCTCTGCTCTCAGCTTGTACTGGCTGGCCTCCTGCCTCCTCTGCAGGTACTCATTACGAGCTGCAGCCACACTGAGAGAACAGATAAAGAATTGTTTTCATGATTAAACAACTAACGAACCCCGCTGAGTTAGACTGAACCTGTGACTGAACATTAATCTGTTCATTAAATAAATGTTGTTTACAGGCTGATAATTCATCTTCATTATTAAACATTGACATATGGAACTGGACTGGACATCTCCCATCACCTGTAAAAAGCACTGCCATTACTATGTGTTGATTGTGAAAGTAAGGATGCTGTATTCATACTGTAGATCACGCTTTGCTCCATCATTTTGTGCCTTTAAAACCCATTACTGCAAGTTTTTTAATATGCTCTTGCTATAAGTTACACAAAATAGTGAAATTTAACTATAAATGTTTTTACTGCCAGACACTAATAAAAAATATATATATATATCTTAAAGTAGCAATGTCTAGGGTTGGCCTGACCAATTCTTTTATATGTTTCATATGTTGCACATTGATTATGACACAGTTTGTTCCAGTCAGTCTGGTACACTGTTACCCAGTTATTTATCAGGTATATTTTACATTAGACAATGTTTTATTGGGGGACACAGGTATAAATAATTTTACATAAAATTTTTTGGGATGTTTCTGGTAAAAATATAACAGTAAATACCAGTGACAATAAAAATGTTTCATAAATGTATAAGGGTATAACATTATGTATTGCTGAACAGATGACCTAAATGATTGCTGTATTACAGCAAGTAGTACAGAAGACACTTCAGTGTGAACTGTTATTCCTTGTGTCCTTATTACCTGATTTCCCTCTGGGATCAATAAAGTATTTTTGAATTTGAATTGAATTGAACTGAATTGTGCTTTTGTCTGTGAATTTCATTATGTGCTAAAGTTTATAACAAAATATTCAGTTCCTGATGTGTCAGTCCTTTACCTTTTCCAAGAATCCTTTCTTGGGCTCTGCACACATAAGTACAAATGGTTCATGTTGATCCACAATCAACACATAGCAATGGTGGCACCTCTGCACGTCTCTAACCACGTGCATCTATGGCACGACGACCCCCTAATCATAACTTTTTATTTTAGAAAAAGAAATTGACCCTTGTTTTTAGGAGCCTTGGGGTCCCTATTAATATATTGATCATAAAATGATGGTTCCAACCCCAGACAAAATGTCACATGCTCTCCAAAATTAAATGTCATTGGTCACAGACTTGTCATCAGACTTTTGATGTGACCTTTGTAGGTTGCCACCATCAGTGTGTGAATGTGTATCTGTAAGTGTAAAGCACTTTGGGGTCTGGAGGGATTTGATAAAGCTCTATATAAGTTCAGTCCATTTACCATTTTTTACAAAAAAAATTGTAAAGGGATTGTGTGAGAGTCAAAATAGTGGTTCGTTGCCTGTAAGAGCAACACCATGCCATTGAGGGGTGAAACATATCACTCACAGCTGATATGGTTCTACTGGAGGACCTGCCTGGTCTTCACATCCCAGCATCACATCCTTCATGTTCTCATGAGGAGCAGCAGGAGGAAGAGGAAGGACTTGTTTCCTCCTCTGAAAGGCATCCAGCTGAGCGTGGTAGTGATGATAATGGCTGACAGGCTCACTGATCCTTTAGAGAGCAGAACATGTTAGAACCATCCATCCATCCATCCATTGACCCATCCATCCATCCATCATCCATCCATCCATCCATCCATCACCCATCCATCCATCCATCCATCCATCTATTGACCCATCCATCCATCCATCCATCCATCCATCCATCATCCATCCATCCATCCATCCATCGACTCATCCATCCATCACCCATCTATCCATCCATCCATCCATCCATTCTATTGACCTATCCATCCATCCATCCATCCATCCATCCATCCATCCATCATCCATCCATCCATCCATTGGCCTATCCATCCATCCATCCATCCATCCATCCATCCATACATACATACATACATACATACATACATACATACATACATACACACAGTACATACATACATACATACATCCACCATTATTATATTTGTAAGAATTCAGTAAAATCTTCTTCTATAAACTTAGATCATTATAACTTTTACTCAGACTGACAAAAATGAAGGCTTTTAACATGAAACAGGAATGGATTATGTGTATCACATAGAAAAGAATTGAAGCAGCTGTTGAAGACAGAGATTAAAGGGATAGTTCAGATCTTTTGGTGTGGGGTTGTTACATCTTTAGATGACTTCAGACTGGAGAAACAGAAAATATTACCGTAGTTCTAATGGACCGACAAGATATACACCTTTACATTGCTGTCAAATGATTAATAAACAGCTCTTCACTTTGAACTCTGTGGTTATTTGTAGGCATTTTGTAGCACTTCCTGTAAGAAGATTATGTTTATTAACCCTAGATGTTAGGAATAACCACAGTTTAAAAAATAGTTTTTAGATGAACAAAACCTTTGAGATTGGAGTTGTTTTAAGATGACAGCAATCCATTTTAGCTTTGGTGGCATTCAGACTAGCCATTAGCTCATCAGTCCCGTAAGAATCAAACTCATCTTCATTTGGAGAATGTTTCACTCACCTCTGGTTCCTTGCAAACCTTCTGTCAGCAGCTAGCTGAGCTGCTCTTTGATGACGAGGCTGCAACATAAAAAACAGTTAGAACAACAAAAAGACTTTAAAACTGTCTTACATTTAAGGTTTTTAGGAAAGTGTGTCGATTCGGAAATCTGACAACTCAGATGAGTCTGAACTTATCAGAGTGTGTTGTTTAAACTAGTAAAAGGAGCATCTCTAGTATTACACTTGTTACAACAGTTGTAATTACAGCTGCGTTCTTTATGATCCTCTGGTCTCGCTCAGCAGACAGTTTGTTGTCAGCTCCTCCATGTCTCTCTGTTCCTCTGACATTCTGCTCCTTCTCTGAGGAAAAAAAACAAAAGAAAACCAAATCACATGAATGATGCAGCACTATCAGCTGTTTATGATGAAAGCAGAGGACAGCTAGTCTTGTAGCTCAACACAACTCTGTGTGCTATAGATGAGATGATTTCACTCAATATGTCCTTCACTGAACACAGAGGAACACAAAAAAAGAGTTTTAAATATTTCCATGAACTCCGTCAGAGCTGTTGTCATATCAGTAAATGACCACTAGGTGGCTCTATATGTCAGGAGCAGCCATAGAGTTACATTTTTTATTGATTGGTTTGACCTGTTTGAAGAAACTGGGAACCTGTCAGTCTTCATCATCACCATCTCAGCATAGCAGAAGACACCTCTTGCAATGTGTTAACCCATTCTCATTGGATTGATACAGTTTTCCCACCCTTTTGCAAAACAGGTAATGCAGATGTCATTCAAGAAGTCCAAACTCCCTTTTAGCTGTCAGTATGAAATCACCGAAAGCACCTGTTTCACACATCTTCACAGAATTTTTCCATTTGCAATCAGTCTGCAGGTCTGTGTTGTTCTTTGCAAGCATGGATCGAGCAGGTCTAAGGCAGATGAGAGGTAGAGTGAGAGTAAGAGGTAGAGGGGTCAGAGGAAGAAGAGTCTGTGTGCGAGGGTTACAGCTGAAATTCGGGCAACTGTGATTGATCATGTCGTAAATCATGACCTTTCATTTAGAGAAGATGGACAAAGAGTCCAGTCTGTTCTAAACAGAAACACTGTTGCATCCATTGTTAGAGATTTTCTCAACAGGAGAACAGGTAATGTTGCTACAGTATACAGTATATACATAAATATCTGCAGTGATATATAGTACTTCATGTAATTTTTTCCACATTTCATGTATTCTTTATAGAATCAAAAGGCTACCAGTCGGTGGTGGTAGAGGGAGAATTTTTAATGCTGAGCAGAAGGCAGCCGTTGTCAACAAGGTTCTGGCAAATAATGCCATTTGGCTGCATGAAGTCAGAGCAGCAGTGATTGCTGATCAGGCAGTATTTAGGAACATCCATACTGAGAGTGAGGCCACAAATGACCGCATCCTCAGAAGGAATCATATGGCAATGAAACGGCTCTATAGAGTTCCATTTCAGAGGAACTCTGAAGCTGTGAAGGAGGCCAGACGCCAATATGTGGAGGTAAGGAAACACAACAGTACTATTCTTGTGCCTTGTCATATTATGCCTTGTCATATCATCACTGTAGAGTGAACTGGAGTCACTTTGACGTAATTGTAATTATGCCTTTTTATTCTTTAGCGAATAATGGAGCTTGAAGCTAAGGGGGCACATCATGTCTTCATTTATGTCAATTAATCCGGCTTCAATCTTTGTAAAGTAAGGAGACGTGGAAGGAACCTCACTGGGCATAGGACCACTATTACTGTTTCAGGACAGAGGGGCGCCAACATAACTGTGTGCTGCCGTCTCCAATGATGGCATCCTGTGCCATATCCCTACCATTGGCCCATACAACACCGAGCGTCTCATAGCATTCATGAATGCCCTTCATGACATCCTGATCCCGCCTCAGGAGAGAGGCCTGTTGAGGCCTGGCATGTCACTGTTTGTGATTATCTGGGATAATCTGGCATTTCACCACTCTTGTTTTGTGAATGAGTGGTATTGCATTGCACCCTTGGATGATGGTACAGTTCCTTCCTCCATACTCTCCATTTTTAAATCCCATAGAGGAATTCTTTAGTGCATGGAGATGGAAGGTATACTGTATGATCACCATACCTATGAACAGATGCCCTTGCTCAATGCAATGACTGCTGCTGCCCAAGATATAGATGCAGAGACATGTCAAGGATGGATCAGGCATGCTGGACGATTTTTCCCGCGGTGCATTGCATGATAGAATATTGAATGTGATGTGGATGAGGCCATGTGGCCCATTCTTCTAGTCCCTTCTGTCTTGAAGAATGGGCCATGTGGCCCATTCTTCAAGACAGAAGAGACTAGAAGAGACAGAAGAGTATCACTTTTGGCTATCTTTTATACTCAGTATATATAGGCCTACTATAGATTTTTGATCTTTACTGGAAAAGACTGTGTTTTTTATTTACATAATTTCTCACAAAGTAAAGGATTTTATTTTTATTTCCATGTATTCTCTATTGGAATATTTCATTTGTCAGGCGCAGTCTGAAAAAATGTAATCAATAAAATTTGCATCAAACCATATCTGCTTCTGAATGCATTTTTGCAAGAGGGCAAATTTGACTACAAATGACACTGGCATGTAAGCTATGTACAGTCATAGGCTACAATGACAAGCAATGGTGCACTGATTCACACATGAGCACTGTATTTAGTTTTTTGTTGCCCATTGTGTACTGATTGTTTGGAGGTGCTCATACATCGTGTCAAAGTTGAGCTGTTTGAAGGCAAAATTTGCTTTTGTTCCATATTTTAMATGTTTTGACACAGTTAGTGCCTTTTGCAAACAAAATGTGTCATTTTGACAACTGTGTCAATGTTTAGGCCTCTGCGTTAACTGTTTTGAAAATGTACATTTTGAGTTGACGGCTGTGTCAAACCAATCAATAAAACTGTAAAATAACACTAGAGGGAGCTCCATCTGTCTCACCCACTGTTTGAATATGTGACAACATGGAGGAGATGCAGCCTAAAGTTCCAGCTTAAAGGACGACAAGTGATAAGCTTTCCTTTAAGAAATGCTTGGCCTATAATTAAGTTCATGTTTGGTCTCTCATGTGTCGGTGTTAAACCATCAGTGTCATATTTACAGTACAGCTGAGTGGAAACACTGAGTTCCTGATAGATAAATACTGCCGACTCTGTTTGTGAGGTTTTACAGAATATCTGATGTTATCTGTTACCAGCTGCTCCACTTTGGGTTTTAGCAGCTTGTGTTGCTGCTGCTGCTCTTTTGTCAAGTGGTAACACGTGGTTAAACTCTGCCGGCGTCACCTGCAAACACAGGAAACCACACACACACACACACACACACACACACACACACACACACACACACACACACACACACACA
>NW_013952743.1:508571-510511 GCF_001266775.1 Austrofundulus limnaeus
GTGTGTGTGTGTGTGTGTGTGTGTGTGTGTGTGTGTCCACGTTAGTGAAAACCACCACCTAACCCTCGCCCACATTAAAGCTGCATTACTTTTGAACACATGACTTCATCAGTGTTTAGTGTCCATTTTATCATTTTACAAACATAATTAGACCGAACACAAAAGTAATCCACCTACATTAAATGTAGCATGTTAGTTATAAACTTTTTAATTTTTATTTATTTATTTTGTTCCGCTCTTGGAGGAGCAAGATGCTTTTTCCTTCTCTCCTGCCCTCCCTTAGCTTCCCTGCTTTGCTGCTCGGAGCCTCCTCTACATTTTCATCTGAAACCAGATATTATGGATATTTTTATTTTTATGGATTTGATTAGCTGGTCTCTTAATAATTTTTTTGGGAACAAAGTTTTTTCTTCCATGGGAGGACATGTCAAAGGTGGGACCTCTGTTCTGCTCTGTTCGGGACATACTGTATATTTGGATTCTGATCACTGGATTCTGCAGATTGGCTTGGTGGTCTCCTGGTGTTCTACAAAACAGCATTGGTGGCTATTCAGGCCATTTCCTGGCTGCCTGACCAATATGAAGGATTGCCGTTCTTTCAGCACTCAGACTTTGCCTTGTGCGTGCTGGACTCGGTATGCAAGCGGTTCTGCTGAGGGTCGCGGGCCGGCTGTGGTCCCTGGACTTTGCTGGCCAGATGGAATTGATCTTGTAGAAAGCTGATAGCTCGGCTCGGCGGAATTTGTCCACACTATTTGACTGATTGGATTCACCACATTGAGAGGTACCAGCGGACATTAAGGCTGATGGAACATTGTTATTGTCCGCCTGGCCCAAAACATTCTCTTATGTTCCCAAATAACTGATTACAGAATTTGGCTCTCCCCTACATGGCCTTGAGAGCTGTGGACTAAATTCTTCCTGGATGTTTATATCGACTGAGGGTCTGCCCCACACCTCCCCACCCCTCTCACACCCATCTGTGATCTGGTTCCTGGAGCAAGCTGAGGGCCGCACAGAATGAACCCTTAACATCCATATTCTGGATTATGGCTGCATGGGTTTTGGGGACTTGATTCTTCTGGCTCATTTTTCAGATATTCACACAGATATTGTGCATTCAACATTCATGGCTTCAGATACACCCCGCCCAAACTCACTTACTCCTCTGGCTAATAAATGTGCCCTATGCAGAGATTTTTTTACGAACATCATGATGTGTCACATTGTTGATGTAATATGATGTTTTGTTTTGTTTTTCCTTCAACCTCCCTTGTGTGGTTTTTAGTTTTTCTTTTAGAGGTTACGCCTCCTCATGATGTCTTCATGATGATGATCCTTGCTCTGTTTAGGGTTCTGTGGCTGCATGACCCAGGGCACCTGTTCTCCTATGTTTGTTATGTTCTGTCTTCTTTTGAATGGCTGTTCTGAACTGTAATTTCATTGTGCTCTAAACAATGACAATAAAGGTCTATCTCATCTTATCTAACTAGTCAAACATTACACCTACTAATATTAGACAGACAGTCTAACATTACAGTCTAACATAAACCTAACAAGGTTTATTAAACATAAATAAAAACTAGAACAGCAAAGCAGTTATGACCGGGGTCCAAGCCCTTTTATGCATGTCAGCCTTTGTCATGTTGTTTGTAGYATATTGTTGATCTTTTAGCTTCTTGGACAAATTTCTCTCCAACAAACACAGTAAATAAATAAAATTTGAGAAGTTTGAGTATCAGAATTGTTTGTTATATATCACATACTTTATGCTGTGAATACTAGCTCTGTAGGTCAAATGTATGATTTTTAATATTTTTTAAAGCCTGTTATGTACAAGCCCTGTCCACTTTTAACCAATCATTACCATATTCTACAAACCCACTCAGTTTGTGCTCTTAAGTAAGAGCACAAACTGAGTGGGTTTGTAGAATATGGTA
>NW_013952743.1:513624-522260 GCF_001266775.1 Austrofundulus limnaeus
TGGAGACATGGAAACGCTGCTGCTTTGCAGCTGCATTACCCTGCTTCCTCGGGCTTGGACCCCTAAAAAATCACATTTTTTACAGTATAAATCAAAGATATTCACAGTCTCTTTCACATTGGAATTAACAAAGTTGCTTGTTATAATAAACACTCCCACATTGCATTTTAAAGTTCATAAACCTCTTACATACTATATACAGTGGGGTGTGAAGGTTTAGGCAGCCTTGTTATTTTTCCTAATTTACCTTTATAAATCATTGATTATTTGGATAAAAAAATCAGTAAAATATTTCAGCCTGGAAAGACTCACACAGAGAAATGCAGCAGTTAACCAGTTTTATTGATTTGAAAAAGTTCGTTGGAGCTCGAGCCCCGGCAGAAGACAGCGAACTACTGTGAGCTAGCACTCAGCTTAGGATTTAAGAACAACGTCTTCCCCCCGGGGCTCGTACACTGGTGGTGGTGTGGAGGCCAGAGGGAAGGGGAAGCCAGGAAGAGTCTGAGATGAAGGTGGAGGTGGGTTAAAGCGTCAGGTGAGCAGGCTGATTCTTGGGTGCTGGGCCTTTAGACCTGGATCCCTGTGAGTTGATTGGTATGGTGAGGTGAGGATCTGACGCTGATTGACTGCAGCTGGGAGTGTGATGTAGTGATTGGATGGAGCAGGTGAGGTGGAGAGTGTTCCAGTCGCCCATAGTCTTCATATCATATAGGGGACAAATACAGTGATATTTGAGAAGTGAAATGAAGTTTATATGTTTCACAGAAAGTGTGCAATAACTGGTTAAACAAAATTAGGCAGGTGCATAAATTTGGGCACTGTTGTAAATTTATTTATTTCAAAACCTTTAGAACTAATGATTGGAACTCAAATTTGGTTTGGTAAGTTCAGTGACCCTTGACCTCCATACACAGGTGACTCCAATTATGAGAAAGGGCCTTTTAGGAGGGAAAGTTTTTCTCCTCTTTGCATCTTCTCTGAAGAGTCGCAGCATGGGAGTCTCAAAACAACTTTCAAATGACCTGAAAACAAAGATTGTGCACCGTCCTGGTTTAGGGGAAGGATACAGTAAGCTATCTCAGAGATTTCAGCTTTCAGTCTCCACTGTGAGAAACATTGTGAGAAAATGGAAGGCCACAGGCACAGTTCAAGTCAAGGCTCAAAGTAGCAGACTAAAAAAAAACTGGAATAAACAGAAGTGAAAGATGTTGAGAACAGTCAGAGCCAACCCACAGATCAGCACCAAAGACCTACAACATCACCTTGCAGCTGATAGAGTCACTGTGCATCGTTCAACTATTCGGCACACTTTACACAAGGAGACGCTGTATGTGAGAGTGATGCCGAGGAAACTTTTTCTCCGCCCACATCACAAACGGAGCTGCTTGAAGTATGCTATTTTGGAATAAGATGCTGTGGACTGATGAAACTAAAATAGAGTTATTTGGACAGAACAAGGGCCGTTATGCATGGAGGAAAAATAACAGCACTCCAAGAAAAACACCTGCTACCTACAGCGAAATTTGGTGCTGGTTCCATCATGCTGTAAAGCTGTGTGGCCAGTACAGGGACTGGGAATCTTGTTAAAGTTGAGGGACGCATGGATTCCAACMWATATCAGCAGATTCTGGAGACCAATGTCTAGGAATCAGTGACAAAGCTGAAGCTGCTGAAGCCGGGGCTGCATCTTCCAACAAGACAACGACCCTAAACTCTGCTAAAAATCTACTGAGGCCTTCATGCAGAGGTTCTGGAATGGCCATCTCAGCCTCTGCCGCAGATAACAGAGCAGAGAGGGGGAGGACGAGGGGGAAGAGCGGGGTGAACTTAACTTTATCTGATTTATTTTATTTATTGTTTTTATCATCCTCTGAGAGAAAATTAATTTGAAGCTGAGTTTTTGAAATAAATCATTAGATCACTCTAAACGTCTGTAAACCTGCAAAATGAGGGAAAATCTGTGTAAATTACAGACAATCTGTTCATGTGAGCAGTTGTCAGCACCTGTCATCCTCCAAACGCACGACGCAGCGCGTCTGAACTGGCCAATCACTTTATCAGCTGACTAATTTAAATACACCTCAACATTCATGAGGTACTTTGCATTGACTGTTCATGGTTGAGTGTGGGTGTGTAGAGGGCAGAACCTGAGGCGGGACCTTGTGTGCAAATTATGAGGCAGAGCTGTGATCTATAAAGGGAAAATGTGCAGAAACATGCGTACCCACGGTTTTATAAATCTGAAATTTTTTTGGCGTACAGTACACCATTTTCACCTTTTGGCCGTACGTTCATTTTTAGCATGGTTTCCATGCAATCCTTTATAAATCTGACCCCTGAATATTATTGAAAATCTCGGTATCACTTAAAGAGAGCTGTCCATGCTCGGAAACCATCAAACCTGAAAGAAGTAGAGATGCTTAGTAAAGAAGAGTGATCTAAAATACCTTCAGCCACAATCCAGACTCTCATTAGAAGCTGTTTAGAGGCTGTTATTTCTGTGAAAGGAGGATCTATTAAATATTGAGTTAAGGGTTTTTTKTTTTTTTTGGTGCCCAAATTTATGCACCTGCCTAATTTTGTTTAACCGCTTATTGCACACTTTCTGTAAATTATATAAACTTCATTTCACTTCTCAAATATCTCTGTTTGTCCCCTATATGATATATTTAACTGATTTTTTTTTTCCGAACAATCAATGATTTATAAAGGTAAATCAGGAAAATTAACAAGGCTGCCTAAACTTTCGCACCCGACTGTGAGTAAAGTAAATGAAAAAGAGTATATTTGTAAAATTTTAAACTAAAATCAGATTATTGATAATCTTGATTATTTTTAACAGAAACCAGGAGTTTTCAGCTCTGGAATCTAGAGGACAGATTCTGTAGTTTTCAAATAAATAAACATGAGTTAAAGTTCAGATACATTTTAAATGATGAAGTGTGGTGATCTGATGCATGAAAACTCTGTTTTTGTTCAGCATGATGAGTGAAAACTTTCTGTTTCTTTCTGACTGCTACAGTGAAAGTGTCAGTGATGAGGTGAATGTAGTTTGGATGATGATGTGTTTCCTACATGGAACTCAGGCTCAGATCTTCAACAGCTGCTTGTGACATTCTGTTATCTGGAAAATTCAATTAGGACTAATCCAGACTGCTGCTGCCAAAGTCGTCAGGAGAAAGAACACATATAATCTTATAATCCTGATTCCTTGATCCATAGAGTGGGTACAGAAGTGAACTCACTGTTTTTGAATCCTTAAACACTGTTAGATAATCTGTCACCTTCTGTGTCACCATGAAGCCATCAGGAATCTCAGGTGTTCAAAACACGGAGAACTGAAACTTTCAGGCAAAAAAATACGGGCTTCCATTTGTGCCAAAAATATGTTGTTGCGCCTTTGTCCATGTTCTTAAAACTTGTGTTGACACAAACATGTTCAGTTCTCTTTGCAGCTGTATGCTGTGCTTACTTGTAGATTTGAACACTGTCAGTATAATGTACATGAAGTATTATCAGCTTTATAGGAAAACAATTTATCATCTGAATTTATTTGAGCAAAAATAACAGTTTAAAGTAAAACTAATACTTGAGTCAACTCCTGACTACACAAACACATAATAACTATACACCTCTGACTTATTCTGCTTTGTTTTGATGTTTTAACTGATGAGTGACCTTCCAGGTTTTGTTTGTATCTGCTGTGTATTCTGACTTGTTTATCTCATACCAGAGCTTCAAACAAGGACACAAGTGTTTGGTACCTTGAAGAGCTGAGTGACAAGCTGGCGCAGGTCTTGGGAGTAGCGGACAGGTACAGGTGTGTAGCGCCCCCTGCAGATCTTACTGACCAGTTGCCTCAGGCTGCTGCCCTCAAACTGCAGGAGATAACACACATTTAACTTAGAGAACATCAAAAATGACAGATACACTCACATCACCGCAAACACTCACATCAAATAAAATGGATCAATAAGACGTTAGTATGAGCACAGTGCCAGTCACAAAGTCTGGTGTTACCACTTGGGTCTGAATAGTTTGGTTTAAAATGGAGTTATACAGTCATTGTATTCTCTCTAGCTAAATATCAGCCCGCAGCTGTAGGCCCTCAGTATTCAACAGACTGGCACTGGACCAGAGCTAAAACCTAAGCTGATCCTACATGTTTGATTGGAGAAGGATGAGGGACCCAGATGGACCTATGTGGAAGTTGACTAGACCCAGGCAGTTCATAAACACATTTTTCATGTTTTATGGTAAATGAATTGAACTTACAGGTATRTAGCGCTTTATCAAGTCCCTCTGGACTCCAAAGTGCTTTACACTTCAGTCATTCACCCATTCATACACTGATGGTGGCAAGCCACAATGTAGCCACAGCTGTCTTGGGGAGGCACCACCACCGCTCACCAGGCAAGGTGGGTTAAGTGTCTTGCCCAAGGACAAAATGACTGAGCTGGCTGGAATGTGGGATCAAACCGGCAACCCGCCAGTTACAGGACAACCTCCCTAGCCACTCTGCCACATCCACACCATGTGTTGCTGGGCTTCAACATGTCGACAAGCTGTACTAGAGTTGTGTCAGAAGAGGTAAGCCATGTGGTCAYAGGAGGTCCTTGATATGCTGTCAAGACTGACCGAATCCCTACCCAAGGTGACTTTAGGTATTTTCTGAAGGTGTCCACATTACGTCAGCAGTAACACTGGTGTCTCTACAACATGAGCAGGGTTTGCCCTCTCCCCTGAACAGTGGTGGGCACCAGCCCGCAAAAGCGCAAATCCACTAATTGCGGACCTAAATAATAAATTTGCGCTTCAGCGGTTTTACTAATTTTTATAATTCATAAGCAGATTTGCGCTTTCTAAAATTAAAATGCAGTACCGCTAATAATAACGAATTATCTGCCAGTCATTATCTTGAACAGCAGAAGGCATGGCTGTCAATGAATCACAACACGCATAATCTACCTAACAGAACCCCTCCCAGATAAACACACTTATTGGGAAGGTATACATCCTCGCTGACTGTTGCTTTTGGTCACGGTTCTCATTTTGCAGACATTTCCCACAATGCTTTGTATCTGCTTACGTAGCAGTAAGGCAGTGGTTAGAACTATGTGACCAGGCGAAAACAGTTGAAGTTTGTAATCCATACTAAAATTTTGTATGTATTGGTTTATTTTACTTTACAATCGAAGCTCCTATTTAAAAATAATAAAGTTTAAACGCTGGACCTCAATACTTGACATAATTGGTCGAAGCAATCGGCTAACAGGGTTAGCTGAAGGGATGCGGAAACGATTTAAAGATGTTATGCTGATGAAGAAAGACATCTAGTGGTCAAGTGGAGCAACAACATGGAAAACGTTAAAATCCATGCTCTTATTTTGAAGTGAAGATAGTTTCCTGTACTCTGTGCATTCGGGCCTTTCCCAATCAGTGGCTAAACACTCACCCTACTCTCTACTCACTCGGTTTGCTTGTTCCCGCAGAGGGTTGGCCATATTAAGTACCATCTGAAACTGGTTAGGTAAGAGGGCGAGTGGCTTATTAAGCACTCCACAGTGACATCCTTTGAGCAGCACATACAGCACCAAATAGTGATCGACATGGAGCATGGGACGTATAAATATAAGTTCCGCATATGTTTTGTACACATATTTTGGACGGTTGGAAACTGGCGTGTATCGTAAGCCCACCCACACAGACCAATATTTGCGTTTTGACTCCCACCACCCACTGGAACACAAGTTAGGAGTGATCAGGACTCTGTACCACAGAGCAGACAGTGTCCCTACAAACCCAGGAGCCAGGGAGAAAGAGAAATCACACACATGACAGGCCCTGGAGCAGTGTGGTTATCCTGACTGGGCTTTCCTGAAAGCAGACAGGAAACACAGACAGGATTCCATGCAACCTTCAGGTGAAAATGAAGACCCCAAACCCAGACCCAAACCAGTGGTTATTCCATATGTTGCGGGTGTTTCGGAGAAACTGAGACATTTATTTTCTAAACATGATGTCCCAGTGGCTTTCAAACCCCAAAACACATTACGGCAAAGGCTGGTTCACCCCAAAGATCTGGTGCCCCGGCACAAACAGAGCAATGTTGTATATGCTAAGTGCCAGGAGGACTGCGACCAGTTATACATTGGGGAAACAAAGCAGCCACTGTTCAAAAGAATGTCCCAACACAGACGAGCTACGTCTAATGGCCAGAACTCTGCAGTTTTCACTCATTTACAGGCCAGCGGTCACTCTTTCAGAGATGAGGATGTTCTCATTCTTGATAGAGAGGAACGTTGGTTTGAGAGAGGAGTAAAATAAGCCATTTTTGTGAAGAAAGACCGTCMATCATTAAACAGAGGTGGAGGCCTCCGTTTTCAGCTGTCCCCCTCCTACAGCGCGGCCATTGCCAGTATCACTCCACCCCCTGTTAACAATAAGTGTTAATTAGATGTCAATGATAGCCATGTGATGTGAGTATCAGTCACACGGAGGCTGGGCTTAAAAGCCTGAATTTTGCCTGAAACTCGCAGACTGAAGAAGTCTCTTGGAGAAGAGACGAAACGTTTCATTAGAGAAGAACCCGTCCAGAAGACCTATACAATTTTTTTTCTTTTTGATTTTTTACCTGGATTACTGAAATGCATCAGGACAGTATGAGGCATTCAACACATGAGACTGCCAACACATTAGAATGACAACACATGAGACAGTCAACAAATGAGACAGTCAACACTTGACAGTCAACACATGAGATAGTAAACACAAGAGAAATACAACACATGAGAAAGACCACACGAGACAGTCAACTCATGAAACAGTCAAAATCTAACAGACAACACATGAGAAAGACAACATATGAAACAGTCAACACATGAGACAGTCAACTGTTGACAGTCAACATATGAAACAACCAACACATGAGAAAGACAACACGAGACAGTCAACACTTGACAATCAACACGAGACAGCCATCATGAGAAAGACAGTATGAGGCATTCAACATATGAGACTGCCAACACATTAGAATGACAACACATGAGACAGTCAACACTTGACAATTAACCCATGAGACAGACAACACATGAGACAGTCAACACATGAGTCAGCCAACACATAAGACAGTCAACACATGAGACAGCCAATATGAGACAGCCAACACTTGAGACAGCCAACACATGAGACAGTCAACACATGAGACAGCCAACACATGAGAAAGTCAACACATGAGACAGTCAACAAATGAGACAGTCAACACTTGACAGTCAACACATGAAATAGCAAACACATGAGAAATACAACACGTGAGAAAGACTACACATGAGAGAGTAAACTTATGAAACAGTCAAAACCTAACAGACAGTACATGAGAAAGACAACATATGAAACAGTCAACACTAGACAGTCAACTGTTGACAGTCAACACATGAGACAGTCAACACATGAGACAGCCAACACATGAGAAAGACAACACACAAGACAGTCAACACTGTACAGTTAACACATGAGAAAGCCAACACATGAGAAAGACAACAGATGAGAAATTCAACATTTGACAGTCAACTCATGAGACAGCCAACACAAGAGAAAGACAACACATGAGACAGTCAACACTTGACAGTCAACACATGAGACAGTCAACACATAAGACAGCCAACACATGAGAAAGACAACACATGAGACGGTCAACAAATGAGACAGCCAACACATGAGACAGTCAACACGAGACAGTCAACATGAGACAATCAACACTTGATAGTCAACACGAGACAGCCAACACATGAGAAAGACAACACATGAGATGGTCTACACATAAGACAGCTAACACATTAGAAAATCTATCCCACATGTCTGACTACAACACAACACTACACTCTGCCTCACAACATCCTAAGCAAACTCATGTCTGATGTAATATTTAGTAGCAATCCTTTGTGTCTGCTTTCATTGATTGTTGAATGCTCTGGCAGTTGCTTGATAACATTGTCACTCCACTTGTTTTTCACAAGTCTTAAAGGGATCCCTGATTAGTTAAAACATTAGACTTTATTTGATAAACATCTATTTTAACTGTAAAATAAAGACTATAAAAATACTGTAGGCTGTTTAGTTTTGTAAATTTTTTAAAATATATTTTAACATGGACGGAGACATTTTATTTACACGCAAAGCATTCTGGGTAAATGATGACGTGGATAGGTCTGTGTGAGTGAGCTATATCCACCCTGAAGGTTAATCTCGGACAATATCTGATGATTGGCTCTTTTAAATTATACCAGAGAGCGTTGACAGAGAGGAGAAGGTAGAAATGTCTCAGCCTGTAAGTGAAAATATGGATGGAGGACAACAGCGCTGCTTCCTGGAAGAATAATTTCAGCTTAGCCTGTTAGCCTTTGCGCTAGCGTCGACGCTATATTGCCTTATATGTAGCTTGTTAGCGTGACAAACTAAAAAGTTAAACTGAGGTCCTCCATCCATATTTTCAGTTGCAGGCTGAGTCATGTTTGCGTTCCCCTCTCTGTCATGTGGATAGAGGACCTCAGTGACGAGAGGAGAATGTGTAGCGCTGAGCTAATACATATATAGAGCCTTTAGGGATCAAGACAGGGAGTTATTGAGGAGTATACAGA
>NW_013952743.1:530474-540014 GCF_001266775.1 Austrofundulus limnaeus
TCTCATTACTTCCTTTTCTAAACGCCTTGAAAATGGCCTCTGTCTCTTTAAGAACCATCTTCCACTTCTGTGTCTCGCCCATTTATTTTGGGGGGGGGGGGGGGGGGCTGCCATGACGCACTTGGCATCTGAAAATACATTTCCTCAAAGGTATTTTTAATCTGAAAAGAGCTTCACTGAGTGAGAACTAATGTTGAGAGCTCAGCAGACAGTTTAAGTTTCACTTTCACCAGAGAGCCTGCAGGAGTCATGGGCGAGGTGTGTGGGGAGGGGGGAGGAGGGTGCTCCACCATGAGGAAGTTTGGCTTAAAAGACACGTACCAGGGGCGTTTCTGGTCCCCACCTGTCATTTTCCTCCTCAGCATGGCTGCCTAAAAATGCTGCAGGATTTCTCAAACATGCATGAATGAGTCAAAGCAAGGCTTGGGGCATGTGTTTATGAGAGTATAACAATATAACATTATATAAAATTTTAAAAAGTTGATTTTACATGATATTGCCCCTTTAAGGTAAATGAAACCTTGTTTATTAAATGCTTTGAATATATTTCTAAAACTTGTTTATGTGAGAGTGGAACAGAGGAAACACAGCCGACATCAGCTGCATCAAAATGAATAAATGACAGCATTTGCTGAAATAAACGTGTTGCTGAATCTCTTTAATAAACGTCAGGCCCAGCAGATGACACGATAATTAAACAAACTTTAACATTGTTGAATTAAGTGTCGACTGTCCTCTGTGGATTGGGAAAGAATAAGGGTCTAATCTAGTATTTTTTACTTATTTTTAGATGGCAAATTTTTGCAGTTTTTGATCAGAAATCAGTTCTTCATACATTTATTAAATTTATTTATTTTTTCTTTGCATTAAAATATTACAGAATAAATATATTTATTTAATTTATTTATCAGCTTATCCATGAAAAAGAATAATAAAAAAAGACTTAACCTCAGCTTCACCTTTAAAAAAGTCTTTAAAACAAAATGACAAGTCCCCCCCCCCCCTTTGTGCCTGCTACAGGCCACACCCACCTCCACCTGCACCTGCACCTCCACCTCCACCACCACGGCACCACCCCTCACCAACACACACGCGCCCGCACTGGAGCCCAAATGCCCCCCCCCCGCCGTTTTAGTTAATTCCAGATAGTTTACAGACAGATTCAGTGGCACAAAAAGTTTTTTTTATTATTATTTCAGCATTCAGCCGGTGTTTCTCTTCATCTCTTCATATGAATCATAATTAACCATCAAACTCCTGGAGGAAGTGAGACTCACATGTCTTGCTGCGCATGCCTGATCAGGAAATCTTTGATCCACCCAGTGGGTCTAGTAAGCAAACCGTGAACATGCATTATTCCCAGATTATTTACACCTGACTTGAATGGACCTCCCTAATTGAGCGCGGCTTGGTGTTCGTGCAACTGATTACGGCTGTTTACAAGTAGAAGGCTAGTTCAACCTCGGTTTACAGCTCATATCCTGAATTTTGAAATCTGACTTTTGTGCAATAGGCCTCTGGGTTGCTTTTAAATGATGTTGCCTCTGCATCACAAGAAAACGAAGAAACAAAAGGAAATCTAAATGACATAAAGCTGCACACAAACGTACGTCTTGTTGTTGTAGGGTCGACTCTCGCAGATCTCTGGTGAGAGGTAGTACGGAGTCCCGACACAGGTCCAGACCAGCTCCATGGTGCTGCACAGTTTGGAACATCAACAGTCAGTCAGGCTGCAGCGGAAATAAAGTAACTCTGAAACCTGTCAGCTCATGTTTTATTCACAACATGGTTAAAAACATAGACAGACGGCAGCTTTTAATTTGGCAAATGTAATCAATTAGTTTGAGTTAAATCCTGATGCATGTAGCTAACTTACACTTTAAACTGAACTCTGTTGTTTGATCTGCAATATATAACTTCTTAAAACATTGCCTCTTTTTCTAAAACAAAATAAAATCTCTTCTTTGTTTGTTGTTTGGCATTTAACCTTGCTAAATTTATCATTTGTCTTTGCATTAATTGAGACTGTCTACACATTAATGGAAACTTGTATTTTTTTATTTTAGACAACATATTTATAACTTTTCACAACTTTTTACATTGTTCAGCTTAATAAAATTTTGTCTGCTTGCACAAAACTCAATTGCAGCTCCTGTGTTTTCCCAAAGTTTTTGGTGAGCTCCTCTTTTATGTTTTTTTTCTTCTGGAACCAGAAAACATAGACTAAGTTAACTCTTGCTACAGAGTTTAAAATCTGATGTTTTATCCTAAATCCGTAGAGATTAAAGTAGTTTCGTGCGCGTGCACAGCTTGTTGCAGCTCAACAGTATCAGCTGACTTCTGTCTCTGCAACCATGTGTTCAAACAGCCGTGGTCCACACAGAGTGGAATGATAATCTGTTGTTTGAAGGTCTTCAGTGTGTCACAGAGAAGTCAGTGACAGACAGCTGCTGTGTGTGTGTGTGTGTGTGTGTGTGTGTGTAACTAACTTACTTATTCAACATTCTTGCGATTCCAAAGTCTCCCAACTTTGCTTTCATCCCTCCACTGGTTAAGAAGATATTCTACAGTGGACAGAGAGTGGAAATGAAACTGTGTGTCTGAATACAGAGTTTATTCTTGGATTTTAAGGCTCAGGTACAGTGGGGTTCAAAGTGTTCACTGAAGTGTTGTTCTCTTTGGTTTGTTTGTTTGTTTGTTTGTTTGTTTGTTTGTTTGTTTGTTTGTTTGTTTGTTTGTTTGTTTGTTTGTTTGTTTGTTTGCTTGCTTGCTTGCTTTACTGCCTGATGGCTACTTATCATCACAGCTGAAAGATAAAAAAAACCTCTATAACACCCACAGAAGTCTAACACTCCTTTTTTACAAGTCATTAAATTAACATTGATGAGATGGTGATCCCTGTGATGGACTTGCGAACTGTCCAGGGTGTACCCCGCCCCTCGCACTGTGACTGCTGGAAATGGGCACCAGTGACCCACACGACCCTGAAAAGGAAGAAGCGTGTACAGAAAATGGATGGATGGATGGATGGTGACATTTTGTGCATTAAGGGTCATTATTACTTGCAGTCAGTGATGACGTGTGTTTAACCTCCAGCCAATTAGTAATTGTAGCATTTGACAGAAGGAAAGAGTTGTTTTTTCTTAAAGTATTAAATAAAAATACTCAAATAGATATAATTACACAGCCCTGAACATGGTGTGTAGACAGTAATCAGACTGTGGGAAGCTGAAATTTAAAGGTGCCTCAGAAGAAAAACCTGAAGGGTTAGCTAAGGGTTGTTATGGTGGTCCTCAAAGGGCCAGTTTGAATTAACTTTGATGTTTCATGTTAAACTTTGAATAAAAATAAAACATCCCATTCCTGAACGCCGATTATAAACACTGAGCTCTACGTGGTATTTTCTGCATAGAAACTGAGTTTTAACACATCTTCTCATAAACATTGAAAAGTACTACATGTGCAACTGACTAAATGTGAAATAAATAATTCAGAAATACTAATAAAAGTAAGAGAGTTTTACTTTATGTTGAGTTGTGGTGCATAGCAGTTTTCTTGAATTCTGAGCTCTCCCACTTTCTAACAGGGAATTTCCACTGGAGGGGCATTCCAGTTCAAATTTGCACTTTAAGTTGGAAATTCCCACTTAAAGTGCAACTTCCCACATCACGGTAAAACTGGGCTGCAGCAAAAGTAGCTTCTGAAAATGCAGCCAAATGGAAATTTTACATGGCAAATTTCACCGGCTGCCAGCTACAAGTCAGTTGGGTCAGGTGGGTCAGGTGGATCATACCTGAGCCTTGATGTCTCTGTGGAGAATCTTCCTGTCATGGATGTGTTTGAGGCCCATGCAGATCTGAATGAACCAGTCCACAATCTGGAAACATGAAGCTCAATTCAATTGACTTGATGTCTATGATTATTCAATCGTCTCTGAAGAATAAATCTCTAAAGTTCACAGATTTAAAACTAAAACATGAGTCTAATTTTACTGGTAGTGCTGGTGAAAACTGGTTTGAATCCATTATTTAGTTTAAAATGCTGACATGAAAGGCTGTGGGCGATATGCATTATTTCTCTGCATCTTCATCACGTTCATGCTTCTTTTATAAATACATACACCTAAACTTATCAACTGGGACTACAGATGTAAATTAGCTTTAGGCTAAATCTGGTGCAATGCATCAAATTATGCTTTAAGTGCACACTGTCCCGAAAAAATAAAATTATTCATTCATTCATTCATTCATTCATTCATTCATTCATTCATTCATTCATTCATTCATTCATTCATATTGTATTACTTTTCAGCATTTTGGTCAAAGTATTTAAACTAAACTCATTTAGTTTTAGCATTTAAAGCATGAACAGTTCCAGGTAACTGTGGTCTTACTGGATACCTGGTCCTCAGAAAAGGGAACTCCTCTCTGCATGCTGATCTTCTTCAGCAGATCTCCTCCATCACAGAACTCCATCACTATAAACAAGCTGCCCCTCTCTGCAGAAAACAGGAAACACCTGTAAACTGACAGGTAAAGCCATCGGTCAGCTCTAGACAGGGCTCAGACTCTCACCCTGGAATGATGTGATGAAGGAAACAATGTTTGGGTGATTCATCTTGGACAAAAGTGTCACTTCTTTCCCTGAAGCTTCTTTTTCTTTCACAGACATCTGAGCCACAAACACACTTCTATAACATCAACATAATTATGAACATCCTTCTATAGTTACTGGATGATTAATAAAACAATAATAATAGCAATAAAACACTTTCTTGCACCAATATTCTGATTTAAAATTTTACTTCCTGTTTTAAAAACGTAAAGTTCATTGAACAGTTTTTCTCCTGTTTGTTGTCCATCAGCAGTGTTAACAGTGGTACCTTCCTGAGGCTGATCTGCTTCACCACACACTGCCTGCCTCCACCCCTCTTGTCCAGGACCAGTAAGGCTCTCCCAAATGCACCCTCTCCAATCTGTCGCACAACCTCATAGTTGTTCATAACACCTCAACCTGCAACACAATAACTCACATCACACACATTTTAGTAGCTACAATAGAAATGTAGGTTACATGTTATTTGTTACTGTTGATATAGTTAAAGGTTATCCTTCATTTTGAGTCCTCTCACTGTGGCGACACCCTCAGGAGCGAGCAGCTGGAGGGCAGGAAGATGGGTAATGTGCAAATTTGTTGGTATAATTTGCGAACAGCTGCCACATACCACACGCATTTGTTTACTTACAAAAACAACCAAAGGGACAGAAAATTGATCGACACAGGTGATGTCCACAGAAGAGCTGTTTGGGATGAAAAAGTCTGACATAGTTGATGTGTTTGTATCTTTGCTTAGATTTTTTTGACTGAAGTCTGCAGATACGTGTCTGACTGATTCAGCCAAGTGTTTTGTTTACCCGTTTTAAAATATCCTAAACAGTGTGGTGCGGAAGTTTAGGCAGCCTTGTTAATTTTCCTGATTTACCTTTATAAATCATTGAATGTTTGTGTAAAATATATCAGTAAAATATATCATATAGGGGACAAACACAGTGATATTTGAGAAGTGAAATGAAGTTGATATGATTTACAGAAAGTGTGCAATAACTGGTTAAACAAAACTAGGCAGGTGCATAAATTTGGGCACCAAAAAGAAAAAAGCCTTAACTCAATATTTAGTGGATCCTCTTCGCGGAAAAAACAGCCTCTAAATGCTTCCTACAGCTTCTAATGAGAGTCTGGATTGTGGCTGAAGGTATTTTAGACCATTCTTCTTTACAAAACATCTCTAGTTCATTCAGGTTTGATGGTTTCCGAGCATGGACAGCTCTCTTTAAGTGACACCAAAGATTTTCAATAATATTCAGGTCTGTGGACTGAGATGGCCATTCCAGAATGTTATACTTGTTCCTCTGCATGAWTGTCTTAGTAGATTTTGAGCAGAGTTTAGGGTTGTTGCCTTGTTGGAAGATGTAGCCCCGGCTTCAGCAGCTTCAGCTTTGTCACTGATTCTTGGACATTGGTCTCCAGAATCTGCTGATATTGATTGGAATCCATACGTCCCTCAAATTTAACAAGATTCCCAGTCCCTGTACTGGCCACACAGCCCCACAGCATGATGGAACCACCACCAAATTTCACTGTAGGTAGCAGGTGTTTTTCTTGGAGTGCTGTATTCTTTTTCCTCTATGCATAATGGCCCTTGTTCTGCCCAAATAACTCTGTTTTAGTTTCATCAGTCCACAGCACCTTTTTCCAAAATGAAGCTGGCTTGTCCAAATGTGCTTTAGCAAACCTCAAGCAGCTCTGTTTGTGATGTGAGTGGAGAAAAGGCTTCCTCTGCATCACTCTCCCATACAGCATCTCCTTGTGTGAAGTGTGCTGAATAGTTGAACGATGCACAGTGACTCCATCAGCAGCAAGATGATGTTGTAGGTCTTTGGTGCTGGTCTGTGTGTTCATTCTGACTATTCTGAACATCTTTCACTTCTGTTTATTGGAGATCTTTCTTGGTCTGCCACTTCGATCCTTGACTTGAACTGTGCCTGTAGTCCTCCATTTTCTCACAATGTTTCTCACAGTGGAGACTGAAAGCTGAAATCTCTGAGATAGCTTTCTGTATCCTTCCCCTAAACCATGACGGTGAACAATCTTTGTTTTCAGATCATTTGAAAGTTGTTTTGAGACTCCCATGCTGCAACTCTTCAGAGAAGATGCAAAGAGGAGAAAAACTTACAAGTGACCCCCTTAAATACCCTTTCTCATAATTGGAGTCACTTTTATGGAGGCCAAGGGTCACTGCTCTTACCAAAGCAAATTTGAGTTCCAATAATTAGTTCTAAAGGTTTTGAAATGACAACAGTGCCCAATTGTATGCATCTGCCTAATTTTGTTTAACCARTTATTGCACACTTTCTGTGAATCATATAAACTTCATTTCACTTCTCAAATATCACTGTATTTGTCCCCTGTATGACATATTTAACTGATTTTTTTTATCCAAACAATCAATGATTTATAAAGGTACATCAGGAAAATTAACAAGGCTGCCCAAACTTTTGCACCCCACTGTATGCAGTGAACTCTTTTAGACTGCACCTTCTGATGTAGTTCAGCATAACATTTTTTATGTTTGATTTCATCGATAATTGTGAGAATCATTTTATAGAAAATGAAATGAAGAGGAAGAGAGAGATTATCTTATAAAGATAAATATGTTCTTGTATATCTGAACTTCCTTCCWTCCTTACATCCTGGGAACCAGTTTGTTATTTAATATAAAAAACATCTTTGCATTTTACTCTAGAGCAAAGTGAATGAGGAGGTTATGCATTGAAATTAATATATTTAAATAGATTTTATGAATAAATCAATATTGCGGTTATTTGTGCCGAGGAAACGTGTGTCAAAGTTAAGTGTATTTTTTATTTTTATTGAACACACCACATTACAAATAAAATTTCAGCAAATAAAATCTGACCCTTGTACCTGGTACGCCACAAAGACGTATTTGAGGATCAGTTCACCTGTCTGGGTTTGTTGTTGAGGTCCGGGAGCTGAGATTTGTTGTCTAACAACATCTAAGTCATCACAGAAGGACTAGATCTAGGCTTACTTTAGTTTTTGGCTCGGAGTTCAAAGAGGAGGGAGAGCCTCTGCTGTTAGACCCATAGGGCTTTTCTTTTTTAAGGTTAACTTTTGTTTCTTTTTGGGTTTTGTTTTATTTTGTTTTTTCTTTTCATTTTGACCTTTTGTTTTGATTTTATTTCTATTTTTCCCTTTATTCTTTTCTGATTTTTCCTATCTTTTCCTTTTCAGCGTTTCCATCAATCTCTTTTCAGTGCACAAAGACAGTTTTGTTTTAATGCCGTACTAATGAAGTTTGAGTTCTTGCCTTTTTGAACTCCGTGATTTTTTTTTTTATTGAAGGTGTTTTCTTTATTTTGATTTTTTGTTTTTATTAGCTTTTAGAGTCTCCATTACTTTTGAACTGATTTCATCATATTTGCATTTGTTCTTATCTTAGGTTTTGTGGTTTAATTTTTTGATTTTGGATTTTTCTTCATGTGAAATGTTTCTGGGTGGAATAAAATCTTCCTGAATGGGGTGGTTAGTCATTTTAACTGATTTTAATAACTTTATTTCTTCAATTATGTTAAGATTCATTGAAGTTTTGTGATCTCCATTTATCATTTGTTGTTTAACTTGTCTAAATCTGTTAACTTAGAAGTAAACGCCTATCGGCATCTTCTTTGATCTGCCTTGTCCTAATTTGCTTTACTTAAGGTTCATTTATTGACAAGTAGTTGTTGTTAAGTTAACACATTATCCAAGACAAGTTTCTGAGGGAACATACTCGGTTAACACTATGGCAGGACTTGTGTTGTGATACCTTGTCTGAGTTTTGGACTTTTAAGTTTTTTAAATTTTGACATGTTTTTTTCTTCTTCATCGATTCTTCTGATGTGTAATGAGTTGTATTTGTCTTTAAGCATTTTTCCTGTTGTATCTTGCATTATTTGAATGTATATGTTTTTAGTCATCATATAAATTGCACTGTTTTTCTTGTATTTGGTGTTTATTTTTGCATTGGTGTTCAGACGTTTAATAATCATTCCTTTTGATTTGGTTTGAGTATTGTTTACTCAAGAGGAGGGATTGTTATGGATTAATTATGTATATCTGTTTTGACACTGTCCAGTAACCATATCTTATGATAACTAGTTTCGGCTGTTTTACTCTGTTGCCATAGACTTCAAGACTCCAGCAATGCATGACCTCTCTTATTTTGATAAGGTAGWTCCTGGGCTGAGAGCCCTGTTATTGGTTAGGTGGTTACAGTTGTCGAACTGTGATTGGTTGTAAGCATGTTACAGGATGTTATCTGCTGCTCTGCGCTGATGCGGCAGCCACAACTTGACAGACTTCTCTGATTGACTTCTGCTCTGTTGYTGCTCAGATTAAATCATTTGACGACCATACACGCAGACTTTCTGTGCATTTATTCCAACGTGTTTCTGCATTCTTGGTAAATCTTGCCACCACAAAAGCAATACAATAAAAAATAAATAAACGTTCGAAGGAGTGGATAGAAGTATAAACTTATCAAAGCCCGCTACTTCTCCAGCAACTTCAAATAAATGATCTCATCCTATCCATAGGTATCATATCAGTTTAATGCACCTTCATTCCACTTTCAGCTTCCTGCTTCAGTAATATGCTAATAATAATAATAATAATAATAATAATAATAATAACAGCTCTAATATGGTATTAGAAAAATATGGTATTAGAAAAATAATAACATTGACGCTAACAATGATATGTAACAACAACAACAACAACACAATACATCAAGACAATTCCTTATATTTGGTGTGAACCATTTTCTTATACAAAAGTTTATATTGTTTAATGTTTGGACATTGTTTAAATTCCACATTCAAATTGTTCCACAGATATACAGTGGGGAGAACAAGTTATTGATACACTGTTGATTTTTCAGGTTTTCCCACTTGCAAAGGTTGTAGATGACTGTAATT
Organism: Austrofundulus limnaeus; assembly: GCF_001266775.1. Lineage (NCBI taxonomy): Eukaryota > Metazoa > Chordata > Actinopteri > Cyprinodontiformes > Rivulidae > Austrofundulus > Austrofundulus limnaeus. Next base: position 540,014 of record NW_013952743.1, read on the forward strand.
T
>NW_013952743.1:546885-561060 GCF_001266775.1 Austrofundulus limnaeus
CATTACATACAACAAAACAATGCAAATCAAATAAAATTAAAGGCAGCAGAATAATAAGAAAAATTTTATATCTGCTCCTATTTACAACAAAAAAAATATATATTAATTTCAAACAATAAACCAAATAAAACAAAAATAAAAATTCAACTCCTCAGTCAGTAACTCATGCAAATTCACACAATGTAATCATTAAGTGTGCAGGTTTTGACCACATCTGTAATGAATCTGGAAAAAAAAATCTGTACGAGTACCTTTATAAAATGAATTCAGAAACTTATTTTTATGCAACTTTAGTTGCTGATGCTCTGACTGTTTCTCATTAATTTACTCAGTACCCCACACTGACAGTGAAAACAGTGTTTTATACAGGTTTTATTAAAAAAAAAAACACCAACTACTAAAGTATTCAGAGCTTAACTTTTCACTTTTTGTGATTGCTACTGAGATGTTTCCATAGTCACTCAAATTATTTGGGCAGGATTTTATAAAATTCTGATTCGTTTGGGCCTGGGTTCAATCCCCGGTTCGGACCTGGGGTCTTTCTGTGTGGAGTTTGCATGTTCTCCTCGTGCTTGCGTGGGTTTTCTCCAGGTACTCCAGTTTCCCCCACCCCCCAAAACATGTACAATAGGTTGCCKTCAGGCCCAGGCCTCCCTTGAAAAAGAGATCTGAGATCTCAATGGGACTTACCTGGTAAAATAATGGTAAAAAAAATGGTTTCAGTTGTAAACACTGTCTGGAGGACAGCAGGCACACCTGCTCACCACAGTGGTGGCAGCAGCAGGCTGTGGGGCTGTTTTCAGCGGCAGGGATGGAAACACTGGTCAAACTTACTGATGTTGAACTAAAGTTTTAAACTCCACTGGGAGAGATAATGTAGTTGATTTGTTGTTTGCTTTGACTAGAGATCAAAGTCTAATTAAAGCAGTGGCATAAACCATTTAATTAAATGTATTAGCATGAGTGTGACAGGTGTGACAGAACCAGCTCTGTAAAACTATGAGATTATCAGGCTTCTTTTAACGTCCACACATTCAAGGTGACTCGTCCACGTCTGACGTTCAACACCTGCTGTGATCAGAGCTGAGATCAAATGACACGAAGCTGCTGACAGAACAGGTCCTGGATCAGAGCTGAGGAGTCTCATACAGACAGAGTACATTTACAATCCAACAGTAGTAATGTGATCACTCAGAAAAACTACATGAAGTACTACTGGTAATAAAAGTAAATATATATTTGTCTAATTGTCAGGAACAAAATAACATAGCAGACACCAGTAATCTGTTTTTATCAGTTTTATTTAAGGTTTTGGTCGATTCTTTAAAGGGATTATATGTACACAAATTAGCTCATAAAGAGATATAAAAAAAATCTAACATTTAGAAACAAACCTGTGGAAAAGAATTTCAAAATAGCTTTCATGGAACTCGGTTGTGATGTTAACTAAAGAAGCCCACCTCCTCAMTCTTTCTATCAAATCCTTTTCCAGTTCAGAGACAAACTGGTGCAGTGTTTTATTAGCTACAGCAGACAACATACAGAAAAACAACTAAGTCTTATTATTTGGTGACAAACTGAATCAGCAGAACAAAAGTTCTTCCTTATTTTTTTATATGTGAACAAGGAAAACAGTATTTAACTTGTGTTTATGATGATATATGTTTGTTGTTTTGATTAAAATTATTTATAAACAAATACTCAGCAGATTTTAAGCTTGTTATTTTCTGTAAAAAGGTTCCCAGGTGATCCCGTGCAGAAAGTGTAAAAATATAGTATTTACCAGACAGATTCACATTGCACGCCCCTCACTCCCTCCCTCCATCTACCTCAAAYAAAGAACAAAAGACAGGCGGAAATCAAGAACACAATCTCACACCATCTGTGGTGAGGCGGCGCGGCTGCTTTAAGGGTCGCAGATCAGAGTCTCCACCACGAACGTGCTCTCGAAGTGACGGATCTTGTGGCAGTTCAGAGCTTCGCGCTTCTGCATACCTGTGAGAWGACAGAAACCGTGTGGAATAAGTCTGAGACCTCTGAGCAACAGAACACATGCTGCAGAAAGACAGGAGACAAYGTTTGACTAAAAAGATACAACAGCTTTAACCTCAGGCAGGAGAGGCAGTGGGTGATCTGCCTTCYTTCAGGAAATGTAATATTCTTTTCCTTCTGTACATTTTTTGGAACGTAACTCGTTCCACAATTTTTTGTCCTATTTTAACATTTCATTTAACAAAACGTTCAGCTCCTTCAGGTCTATGACCTTTGGTATTTCAGTTACTTATTCTTTTTCAGCTATTCAGCTTTTCTGGTCAATGTTTTTTTTTTCATTAAAAATGAATTCCTGTCTTCAACATCCATAAAACTCTTAAAAATGTTTTAAAATTTTTACTGCACTTTAGGTTTTACTACATACAGCTTCTGCTWATTTGTGCTAATCTCAGCCTTGTTCGGCTTCTTTTTATTGTTGCTATTTTTCGCTTTTTTCAGCTATTTCAGCTCTCGTTCAGCTCCTTTCTGCTATTACTCTGCTGATTTCAATATTTTTTGTGCTTCTTTCTTCTTTTTCTGCTAATTTAAGCTGTTTTCTGCCTTTTAATCTACTTTTAGCTGATTTCAGCTTTTAGCTAATTTCTAACCTTTTTGCGATAATTTGAGCTTCGCGCTTAATTCAGCAAATATGCTCTCTGATATTTTCAGTTTTTCAGTTACTTTTTAGCTATTTTTTTACAAATTACTTCTTTTTTTGTAATTATTTTTCTTGTTTTTCTGTTAATGTGAGCTTTATWACTGTCTTTTTACCATCTGTTTGATAAATCCAACTTTTTTTCAGCAGTTTTTGACTACATTGTTACTCTGTTCAGCATTTAACATGTTTGACATTTTTTTCTACTGATTTTTCACTTTTCTTTTTTCCTTACTTTCAGCAAATGGCAGCTGCAGCTCGTCAAACTTAACTCACATTAACAGTTTTGCTATTAAACATTTTCAGCTACTTCAGCAGTTTTCAGCAAAAATCTTAGCAATACGCGTTGATACTTTTCACAGAAGACGCTAATTCTTCAGTTATCTTTGTATTTTCTGTTCAGTAGTTCAGGATGTGAAGCTCTGATTGTGTGTTCATACCCAGGATYCGGTCTCTGCGCTGCAGCTTGTAGGTGTCTTTGCCGCGGCACAGGTTGTAGATGAAGTAGCCGAGCTGATCCACGTGCTCCAGGCGCTCGGTCACCACCATCTCCTCATGKATCAGGTACGACTGAGGCATGTAGGTGCCAGCCTAAAGGACAAAACAAAACAAATATCTTAGAGAATGTCATTTATTGTTTTAAACAAAGTTTTTGTTTTGTTTTGACTCGTCTTGGTTTTACTTTCTTTCACTGAGCAGAGACACAGAGATAAATGTCACGCTTGGGACCTGAGCACCTGTGCTTTTAACTCAAATCACACTAAGAGTTCCGGAAAAGCTGTTTCTGCAGATTCTAAAAAAAAACATCTCACAGAATTTTGCTTGCAAATATACTGTTAACTACTGGTTTAGCTGGAAAAGCAAACTCACACAAGAGAAGCCAGGCTTTGATCAAATGCTCACAAGTTTAAACATGTTGGTTCACCTGAGTCACCAGCCGCTACACCAGCATAGTAAAACCCTGTCCTTTCATGCTCCAATGACAACAAGCGCAGTCAGTTTTTATTAACAGTGAAATAATTCAGAATTCATCTGCTACCTTAACGTTGATCAGCAAATCCAGGAAGTCTTTGGGAGGCATGACGACAGARGTGTTGAGTGGGATGACGTAGCATTTGTTCAGACTCAGGTCTAGGTAAGCGGTCAGCCTCTGAAAATGAAAAAAAAAACAAAACATTGAAGCAGCAAGAAATATTGAGCAAACAACAAAAAAATCAGATAAAATTTTGAGCTGAACCAGAACCACCATAAAAATGTCTCAGCTACTTGAGTTGTAAATGTTTAAGTTGTACTTCTGTCCAGCAACATAAAACACTTCATTTATCTAGAAAAAAAAAGATCTATTTAACCTGCCATCCATCCTCTGGTCAATCAGGAAATAAACATATATGCGGTTCTTGGAAATAAATCAAAATCAAACATTGGGTTTAGCAGGCTGAAGCTTTAAAACTGCAGTCTGTGAACATCAATGCTGGATCATTACTCTCAYTATGTCTTTGAAAATAAAGTCTGGTCTCATATTTGCTGTAAAAACAGTCCTGGAGTTCAGTCTGAATTATTAAAATGGGGCTGTTTAAATACTACAGCCAGGTCAGGATACACTTTACTGTGATTAGGGCGACATTCAGGAAATGTTATAAGTTGAGTAYGTTTAAAGTGGAGCCAGCTCTGAACCCTGCTGCTGGTAAATAATGTCAAGATAAAGGTTTTATTCCATCCATCATCACTGAAGAAGAAACTAAACAGCTGTCAAACAGCAGACATTAATGATGGGGTGACCTCCAGTTTTAACACAATGCTGCAGTTTGAACACAAGCTGTCTCACCCGCTGGAAGTCATGCACGATGTCTGCTGGATCTCCATCCTCAAATTCAGGCACGGGCACGTTGATGAGCTCTACCTGATCCGGCAACAGAACTCGGACATTCTCCTGCAGATGTCGCAGACGGAAATTGTTGGGCAGCTCCAGCTCCACCTGTGGACCAGTCAGGACAAGAGATGAACCTGTGGTTTATTTAAAATAAGACTTTTTATAGAGTTAGCTCCTAAAAGTTCTTAAAGCAATAAATATTTAAACAAAAACTAAACCTCTGTTATAAGCTACATACACACTTTAATAAAAAAAACAAGTACGTGTATAAATGTGATTTCAATGAGAAAATGTATTTGTATAATTATATTGAAGTATTTATTCTGAACAACAGTGAGCTAATTAGAAAAGCTAATAGAAAAGACTAAACAAACCTCCTCTTCCTCGTGGACCATAAAGTCTTCCTCTCTATAATCCACCCCACAGAAGAACACCTGATCATCCTGCTTTAAAGACAGAAAAGACAGAAAGAGAAAGATTACTGAAAATCCACACTGATCTGAAAGTTTCTGTATTTATTTCTCTTTCAGCCAAATCTCCTTCATGAAATGAGCAGCGGTTACAAAATATTTGCTGATCTTTAACATATCAAATCCTCCTTTACTCCGAATTCTGTGGCTGTTTCACAACACATATAGCTCAGTTCACCGGAACAATCTCCTGAAAACCACCAACAGGAAGTGATCAAACCCATGAAAWTTTTCAGCTCTGAACATCTGTGAGTAAATCAGATTGCACTGTGAATTACTGGAGTTTATTTTATTTAAACATATAAATAAAAAAACAGTAATGATTTATAAATGTCTGTTTCTTTCTGTAGTTATGTCTTCCGTCAGGTGTCACCACAGGAGTTCATCAGGTCTGAACAAATCCACCTGAACCATTTCTGTCAAACTTCATAACAGAAGCTGCTTCATTTGCTGAATGACAATTTGTTTTGTACAAAAAGGTACCACTTCTGAGCTGACTGGACCTCTGCTTACCTCCAGGATGTAGTAGCGGTACAGATAGGCTCCTGCAACCACCACTCCAGACAGCATGAGGGCCAGACCCAGGCACATGCACCAGCACCAGGTCCGAGACCGGCGCCGCACCAGCAGAGCAGCCTCTGTATCCTGCAGGAGGGAGGAGACAACGTCAGCATGAWCAGACAAACCTTCAGCTTCACTTTAAGACCTGGTTCTTCTTAAAGCTTTGATGGTTTTCAGTGGAACCACTGGTTCAGGCTGAATAATGAGGGAGGAAAATGTACAGTACAATAAATAAAATGTACCCAATAAGAGTGCTAACTGTTGAATTGATTGAAAAGTTAATTAAAACCCATCCCGAGTATTAACTCGATCTGAGACCTGAGAACGAGCATTCAGAGTCAGATCAGACCTGCCAGGAGTCTGGAACCTGTCCAGAGTCTGCCAGCCAGAGGACAGGGTGTGACGAGAGGACACAGCAGATCTGTCTGTGTGCACGTGTGTGTGTGTGTGTGTGCGTGTGTGTGCGTGCGTGTGTGTGTTCTTTTCAGACCCACAGAGACACGAGGGTGACTCATTGCGATGCACATCACAAACGGAAACAGGCACAAACCAAGAAGGAAAATAAAATGGACATTGATGCTGGACAGAGAACATCTGCAACAGTAAAGACTAAAACACTGCTGCTGTACTGTTCATGTACAGAAAGACATTATAAAACTCTTTGAGAAACTTCAGATTAAGAGCTGAGGTTTATGGGTAATTGAACATGTCTTATCAGCAGACAGGAAGCTGCTGCTGTTAAAGTGCCAGCAGCTTTCAGAACAAGCTTAGACACATCTCCTGCTTTAATCTGCTGCTAAAACCAAAAACCTCCTCAGGTCCTGTTTACATGAAACCTGTCTCTGGCAATGCTCGTATTTTTTTCAATGTTTTTTGGGCAAATACACAAAGGAAAATCCCTGTTTACATGAGACTGCTGCAGTGATGTGCCAGGCAGGGTTGCCAGATGGGACATGGTAAATTATAATTGTATTTTGGCCCAAACGGTCATAAATGCTGAGTGAGAGTGTTGTAAGATAAAGTGTATGTTGTATTTGATGAAAATGTGTCCAGAAAAGGAGAGGCAAAAATCCCCTTTTTGTTTTTATCTGGCAACCCTAATGCTGGTCGTGCAGTGGCTGCATGATCACAGTTCAGTTATGGCTGAACCTAGTGAATAAACCATTTCTTCAGCTCTAGGATGGTTTTTGGTCTTTTGTTAGCCTGACCATTGCCTTCCCTTCCTACACAATTCCACTCAATTCTAATCTCCCCTCACTGCTCCATCTGGGCTTTCTCCCACTGACATAAATTTCTCCGGTACAATTTCAATCAGGCCAATCAGCGGACAGAAAGAGTTGTGAATGTTGAGGTCTTTTTTCTGCGCCGTTTTAGAATTGTAGTCTGCCTGTAGTTTAGCAATGGCAGTGGAGGAACTGAATGCAGCCATTCAGTCTGTGTTGACAAGACTTCCAAATATTGAGCAATTAAAGTCGAAACAAGAGGAATGTTTAATGCTGGTAAATATGTTGTGGCACTACTCATCACGAGGTTTGGCAAAAATCTAATTTTGAAGTTGGCTCCRTTAACAGCAAAGGAGGTGGCTAGGCTGAATGCTACAGAAGCAAACCCCATCATTATGGTCATGTCCCTTCTTTTGGCCTTAATGAAGTATCATAAAATGAAAAATTAATAGTAAGTGCTGGGCAGCTTGGCATGCACAGCAGGGATGATTGTTTATAGTGCACGCAATTTCAGGTTAGCTTCTTAGCTTAGCTTCCTTCACGATCTAGCTGGCGCATTACACTCATCACAGCCAAGGGTTAGCGATTGGGTAAAATCAGATCCCAATACACGCCTCCAGCAAGCAATTGTTTCTCAATAGCTGAGTCCAGACGTACGAAGCAAAGGGAAGAACAAGGGGGTGGTTTTTACCAGGCTACTATTTTGATGATGCAAAGGATGTCTGCTGTTTGTAATTAATTTATTGCGCTTTCACACCTGCAAGGTACTTGGCGGGTGTTACCGAAAAGTTACACACTGAGACCTGGTCTTAAAAAGTGCCAGTGTAGACTCCGATCACCAGTGATGTATAACGAGTAGATGGGTCGCAATAAAAATGTTACAATTTCACGGAAAACCAGCTCTGTGAAAACGGGCCTCAGACTGAAACCTTTAAAGAGAACATCTCTGAACCAACTTTTACTTTAATTAGTCACTTCATGTTTCACAAAAATCATGTCTGAAAACAGAAATGTGTGGTGTTATGTACACAAATTAGTTTTTTTAATCAAAACAGTGAATTTTAAAAAGTTTACAAGACATCAGGGCTGAGTGATAAATGGAGCAAACTTAATAACTTTCACAAATACTGAGTATAAGTTTGAACAGCTTTTCTTTAGCTGCCTGCCTCTAATTCATTCGAGTTCAGCTTTATTTTACACATCTGAGTACTTTGGGATCACTGGTGGTCAGTTTGATTTAACATCAAACATTACGGTGTATTCACACCAGGAGAGTACTTTGGTCCACTTGTTTGGTCCACACCAAAGGCGGACTATTTTTTCAACTGGTGTGGTTTGCATTCATATTATGCTTTTTTGCGAGCAGACTATAATTTGTAAAGAAAGCCAGGCAGGTGACCCTCATTGGTCCCATTGGACAGAAATGACGGGGGCGGGACAGAGCACAGACCAGGAAAGAAAGATGGAAGTCTTGCTAAACATAAAGAACACGGCCGCATTCTTGTGTGTCTTCTCTAGCAGATGAGTTATGTGTATGTATCTRTCCAAACATGGAGGAGGCACAGTGTCTCCTCGTTGCTCCAGGTCTGCCCACAGCTCATTGTTTGTAGTGTTCATGTAGTGGTAACATTAGCAACACTGAAGGGCTCATTTTCACTATGCTGATTAGCAACAGTGGCTCCTCAAGTCCAAAAAGGAGCATTTTCCTGCAGTTGGTTTGGGTYGAGGCCGGTCTGTATTCACACCAGAAGCAAACTGCACCAGAGTTCATTTAGAAGCAAACTGAGACCACCTCATAAGTGAGTCTCGATCCAGTTGATTTGTCAGCATCAGGGTTCACATGAATGTATTTACACCTGCAGAAAAAGGTCCGGACCAATGGGGGAAACGAACTCTGGTTTGTTTAAAGTGGACCAAATGTGTCAGGTGTTAGTTTTTCAGTGAATTATAAAATATTTCAAGTGCCTTTTTTTTGTTTTGTTTACAAAAACTTGTGGAGCTTTCTCAGTGAGAAAATATCCTGAGTTACATGTTTTGTAAATGACTTTACTCACATACATATTTACACTTCTAGGTTTTCATCCAGGTTTTATTGTTTGTTTTTAGTTCATTGGCTGTAAAATAAATTCAATAAAACACTCTTTAAAGAAACTTTCTGTGTACGAGATTCTTAAACAAAAAAAAGAAAAAGTTTCTTAAGAGTTAACGTGCATCATCACATTATCACTCATAGTTCACAGCTCTTAGACATTTATAAATTGATGAGTATCTGAAGTAGATTACTGTAGCTTTTCTTTTTCAGCACAAAGTTTTGATGGGTCCTAGAAACACCAGATGGTTTTACAGTCACTCTCAGACCTGTTTTCTAAAATTAACCGACTGGAATTCTGTTTTATTAGGACTTTTATTTTAGAGGGTGGAAGAAGACAGAGGCATTCAGCCAGATGGCCTTTAAAGTTATTAACTTATTAATACTAATCACTAACAAATCAACTGCTCATTTCAATACAACTAAATAATGGCTATCAAAAAAGCATATTTTATAAGCACGAGTTAACATATGAGGGAAACAAACACTTCCTGTATGTTTTAACAGCAGTGCTTCTCTGAGTGAACGTGGCAGTGTTRGTTATTGTTTCAGAGTTTATATGAAAAGACTGGGACACAAACACTTCCTGCTGTTGTTCCTGTGGGCTCAAACTGGCAGCAAAAAACAGRAACAACCACACGTCCTGCTGTAGAACTGTTGTTAAGCCTCACTTACTCCTCTGCAGCTTTAAGAAAAGCTTGTTTATGGTGTGCTGTTTTAAAAAGGAGGAGCTCTCTTTTCTTCAGCTGCTGGTTAATAAATTTTAGAACAAGCTACAGCCCATCTCTGCTGTGACCTCAGTCTGCTGTTCTATCGACATGTCACCTAACAAACACTTGGCAAGAAACATCCTGGAATTATTCCTTCTGAGAGCAGTTTTAAATTCCTTCACTTTCCTGTTTGGTCAGTAGAGTTGAACCAACCAACACAGCATGTTTCACCATGCCTGCAGCTTGAGACGTTGACAAATGCAAAAGCAGCCTTTTCTGACATAAAAACACAACTCCTTAGATATGGGAAGAAACTGCAGCTGGGCAGGCAGCTACAAAAACAGACATCTCTTTCACAACTTCAACTCATCATACAAAAAACAAAGAACTCACCACAAGAAGCTTCCGGGAAGCCCATGCGTGAGGCTGAACGTTGAGAAAAGAGGAATCAAATAATTTAAAAAAACAGAAACTGGTCAAAATGACATTAAACTCACACATGAGGAAGTTAAACATGATTCATTAAAAAAAGAGAGCATGAGACGGAGCAGAATCTAGGTTAGAGGTGGACACTTTGACTGGTTTAATGGATGAAAACACTAAGAGGGGAAATTTCCCCAGGCTCTTCATCAGCTGCACAGCCTGGGTCACCTCTGCTGACAGGTTTGTTCACATCAACAAGTATTTAAACTTCCAAAAAAGGAACAAGCAGATGTGTCTTTGCCAACAAATTAGATTTTTAAAACAGTTTATTTTGAGGTTCTGCCTCAAAACTGTTTTTGTTCTCTTTTACTGCAATAAGCCATTAAGGCCCTTGTCATACCTGGCAGGGGAAAACTCAGAAGTTAAGGCCCCACATCCCCGGTGGACAGAGTAGAGATAAACAGTTTGCTGGCGGTCTAATTTTAATCAGCTGAAGGTGGTCTGACTGAAACATTTAATGCACACTGAGACTTGTTCACATCTCTAACTCTATCCAATTACAATCTGATGGTTCAGGTGTGAACACAGCAAAAAAAGGAAAAAAACACGGTACTGTATTTATTCTCAGAGAGATCTGGCTATAATTAATAAAATAAATGATAATAATAATGCTCATTTAGTGACCTTTAAAAAAATGAGTTTGTGTTCATGAAACAGACTTTGTTTTTCTTCTCTTTTCCAGTTTAATGCAGAAAGTTGGAAACTCCCATTAGTTATGTAACGCAGTGTCTCAGATTTAAAAAAAATCTACTTTTCATTAGGGATGTAACAATTAATTTAAAATCGATTCATAATTTATTAGAACTGCTTAAAATGTGWATYGATTCATAATAACGGATGAATCAAATTCATTGTTGTGGAACAGTCGCAAATGTTTGGMGCAGAAACATTTTTACAAGCCAACTTTAAAGTAACATAACTTCAAAAGCTTGTGCAATCTGAAAAATTCCAACAATTTCTGCGCTTTCAGTTGAAATATGGGTATTGCGGTAATGTCACAGGCGCAGTCGCAGAAAGCTCGCAAAATGATCTTTGTCATCATCCTCCTCACAGGCGCTCTGTGCAGAATAGTAGAAAGTTACCAGTGACAGTTTTTTGATTTGAAATGGGGAGTAAAAAATATCAAGAATAATGTGCAAGAGTGATAAAACCACCACGGATGATTTTGAGACAAGGAGACATCGAAGAACCAGCTTCTCGTGAAGAAAGGTAACATGAGTTTGATGGAATTTCCGAGTTGAATTTGTAATGAAATGAGCAATTCGTTCATTAAAATGCAGCAAGTTTTTACTTTTTATATTTTATGTGAAACTGGTTAAATATTTAGTACAGTGACCTTTAGAACAGAATAAAAAGTCAGTAAGTTTGTACAATTTAAACGTATTTGGAATTTGTAAGGCCAAATCCTTTGTGCATTTTGCACTACATATTATGGCAGTTTTAGTTAACTTTTTATTTTAAATCATCATACAAAATAGGTTTGCAAAGTTGTTTTTACTATATATTGTGTGACCAGCTGAACAWTTTCTCTGCTACTTTCTTTTTGTCTTGTAGTGAAGAGCAGCAATCCTCTAATGTGGGAGCAGAGAGAAATTGATGTGAGACTGTCTGCAGCTTGAAAGAAACCGGTTCTGGCTGTACCACAAGAACTGAGAGTTTGCGGAGGACTATTAGAACTTTTTACAAGAAAAAATTCTAAAATTTTACTGTAAATATTTTTATACTGTCTAAAGTTCACATTTTTTATGTCAAATATTTTTGCTGTGTTCATCGGTTGTTTTTGTTGCTCAATAATTTTCCAAAATCAAATTTTGTTCTTTGATTTTAATTATTTGAAACTAATTATACATCCTTTCAATAGACAATAAATAATAAATAACTGCAGTATACACCTATTGCTCCTTTTGCTTATTTTATCTGTGAAAAGGCCATTAATTGTCCTGTGARTAAATATTGTTGCCCCAAAATAAATTGTAACAATTTAAATTTTCAGCTAAAGGGTCAAGACAAATTCAGTTTGATTCTTGACAACTCTTGAACACACAAAAAGGATTTGTGATGACATTTTTTTTGTTATGAAATTATATTTTGATATTAAGACAACAGACAATTACTGTTTGATACAATGACAAAATGTTGATGTTAAAATAAAAGAAACRTACTTGGTTATAAAATGGCAAAACAAAATCATAATCGTGAGCTTAAAATTGATAAYTGAATCGAACAGAGGCTTGAGTGAATCGTTACATTCCTATTTTTCATCTTTGACTTTTACAAAACAAAATTTCACTTAAGATTTCTTGAAGTTTTTCTGTTTCATAACCACTTCATAAAGCTCCCGAAACAAGAGCCAACAGGCCTGAAGACAAACATTTCACAACTTGAAACACACACACCCTGACTATCACTCTGCTCACACTGCAGARGTAACGCCTGACACCTCACATCCAAGGAACGCTATGTACAGTCACAAACCGCTGCAGATCACACACATTAAGATATTTATGAGAAACTAAACATACATTAAATAGTCAACAGAAACTAACCTTCATCCACCTCGAAGCAGATAAAGATGTTAAACAGAAATATGTCATAAAACATTTCTTATTTACTTTTTCAAGCTGCAACATGATGCTAGGATAACTGCAGCTGTTTGTTGCAATAGCTATTATTGCATAATTACAAAAAGTAAAAGTTCTTTTCATTTGGTTTTATGTTTCACTCAGTATGAAAGAAAAATTAAATTCTATTGAATTCAAAAATACTTTATTGATCCAAAAGCGAAATTAGATGCAAGTCATTTAACTAAAGAGTTATTTTAGATGCTGATGGCTGTGGGCAGCAAAGATCATCTGTAGCGGTCTGTATTGCAATGAAACTGAAAAAGCCTCTGACTGAAGACACTATGACGGTCTGATAAAGAGGATGGTCAGGGTTGTCCACAATGTTCTTGATTTGATGTAAAATCCTTTTTTGCATCACCTTCAGAGGTTCTACAGTCTTCCCCAGAAAAGAACCAGCCTTATTTATCAGGTTCTTTACCCTTTTTAAGTTCCCTTGCTCTGATGCTGCTGCCCCAACAGAAGACAACTGAAAATGAAGTTGAATGAAGAAAAAATGGKGAAATGGTTGACTGGTTTAAAAATATAATTCAAGTTCCTGGTACAAATCACACCTCATTTAATTTATCTAAAATGTATTTCAGCTCGACTGAAGACATCTGATCTGTAACTTGAGACTCATCAGTCCCGTCAATATTTTATTAATCAGGACAAATTCTCCTTTCTGTCTGTCTTTACGTCTAAAAAAGAACCAGTCTGCTTCAGTTAGCTTGGTCTGTTGTTCTCAGGACACTTTTGTCTGTCTTCGGTGTGAAATGCAGTGTTTTAAAAGTCATCTTGAGGCTGGAGGTCACAGAGAGTCTATGTTGGAATTGGTCTGCTGGATGGAGGGTAGATGGGGCAGTGGAGGTTGGATTAAGCCCTGCTGGAGGTTCATTCAGACTCTGCTCTCATAACAAAGTCCTGCTTCAGCAAAGATCAATAGATGGTTTTCCTGTAGGTCCATTATTCAACCAGACGGCCCACATTAATCTGTGGCTGTAAACATTTCCAGTTTACTAAATATTTGAACTYACACACGACTGTTGGGATGATTAAGCTCTTCTGAAATGTCATTGTGGTCAAATAAATAACTTTAAATTAGATTATTGATTGGTGAACTACTGTGATCAATCTTTATGTTTGTGCCTTGAGGCTGCTCCATGTGTCACAGTTAAGAAAATAAAAATGTACAGCAAAGTTTATTTCAATGTTTTAYTCATGTAAGCTTAAAAATTATTAAAATTTTCAGTTTTTCCAAAACTCTTTTTTTTGCCAAAACTCATTGTTGAATATAGAGATAGTAAAAATCTAACATTTTGTCCATTTTACTTGAAAACTTAGGAATACTTGGATATWCAGTATGTAAGGGATAATTGTCTTATCAAGCTACAGAAACATTTACACATCTATAGGGGTCACCTCGAGTGAAGAAACAAGATTTACTGCCTCGAAGCAGGCCTCAGACAGGCCTGATGAGAGG
>NW_013952743.1:563708-576099 GCF_001266775.1 Austrofundulus limnaeus
CTATATATTAGCATTATTAACATCATAAAACAATAAAATTAACTTAAAGGTAACATTTGAAGAACTAATTGACACGCTGTGGGTGCACGTTTATTTTGCGTTTTTTAATGACAAAAATAATATTTAAAAACATGTTTAAACAAATGATAAAAGTATTAGAATTACAACCGCTAAAATTTTTTTTAATGTTTATATCGCCATATTTTTATTTTAAACATATTCTTTTCTCTCGCTTCATCCGCCATTCTAGCTAAAAAAAAATCTCTGGTCAGGCCACAATGCATTATGGGATATGCTGGGCCGGGAAGGATCCATCGGACCTGTCCTTCAAATTGAGGAAAATGAAGGACGTATTTGTTGGCTGCATCGGAGGAGTGTTAAGTTTTGGACGGCCTTCGTCGCGGTGCTATGACGTATGCGGCCGACAAATTCAGCCTTCGGAGGACCCGGCCTGCCGTTTTGGACACAGCCCTTCAAATAGGGGAAAAGGAAGGACATACTGTATTTGTCGGCCGCATCGGAGGAGTCTTCGGTTTGGGACGGCCTCCGTCGCGGCGCTATGATGTATACGGCCGACAAATTCGGCCTTCAGAGGACCCAGCCTGCCGTTTTGGACAGAGCCAAAAAGTGTCCAGTATGGGACACTTCCATATGGTTTAAAATTTGGGACATCTAGTCTAATAAAGGATTATCTGTTGCCAACCCCACCTCGGCTTTGAAGGCAGAGGGTGTTTGTTTAATCCACTCAAATTCAACAATTGCTATGTAGTGCTTATGTTTTCTCACAATCTGAATTGAGCTAAGGTTGCTTTTAAGGAGTGCAGKAGCCAAATCGCAGACTGCTGCCAAATAGTGGCAGGAGGCTAAATTACAACATAAGAGTGAAGTCTATTTCAGCGTATCAATATTTTCTTACACGTTATTCATTTCTGAAACCATATTTGTATTTCACACATTGATAAATTAAACATGATTGCCAAATTATGACGAAATGCAATATTGGTTGTATTCCACAACATTGGTCAATTTAAAAACCTACAGGTTAAAGAAAAACTGACTGAAACAAGGACATGCTTGCAGACAAAAATCACAGCAGGATGAACACAAAGCGATAAAACAGAACAATGACGCACAACAGACACACCTTAAAATTATCGCCATGTTTGTAAAAAAAAAAAAGCTGGTACTTGTCTCAGATCCACTGACAAAGAAATACAGAAAAAACTTTACTTGAGCTGGTAAAGATCTGAGGTGAGTTATTACAACCTTTAGGCCTGACTGATCCCATTGATGTACATATTTCATAGTGTGTTGTAAACAGTAATACTTTATAAACAAGTAACAGGGCTTTAATAGTGATTCTACTTTTAAGTCTACTTTTTTAAGTCAATGCAGAAATCTAAAAACAGGATAAACTTGTACCTGTGAGAATCTGGAGTTGCGTGTTGAATCTGCYGGAGTCAAGGTCTAAAGGTGAACTCAAGATCTGTTAMAATTCTCAGCAGTAGTTTGAATGCAGGGACTATGGTAAATGGTGAATGCCTTTAACTTATATAGCGCTTTATCAAGTCCCTACRCACTCCAAAGCTCTATAATCTCAACCAATTTTCAAACTATACAAGACTATTTTATAAACATGTTTGTTTTTTACAGAATCCAGTTGGATTATAATTAGACYGAATTGAATTATAATAGGTTTATGTTTAAGATTAGATTAAGATACCGATTCCACCCTCTCAGCAGGGGTGCCACCGTAGGGGTGCCAGTGGGGTAATGGCCACTCATTAAAATTAGTAAACACACACCCACCCACCGGTCAGACAGTTTAATCYTTTTCRGWGCAAAATGTTTGCTTGATCTGCATTTTTAATTTCACTTAGMGCTTTAGGATTATAGATTAATAGAACCTCGTGAACATAAAAACACTCTGTGTCCTGTGGAGACAGGTGTGTGTCTGTCTCTGTGGAGACAGGTGAGTATCTGTGTCCCTCTGCGAAGACAGGTGAGTATCTGTGTCCCTCTGTGGTGACAGGTGAGTATCTGTGTCCCTCTGCGAAGACAGGTGAGTATCTGTGTCCCTCTGCGAAGACAGGTGAGTATCTGTGTCCCTCTGTGGTGACAGGTGAGTATCAGTACCCAGGACAGTTTTTATTTCAGATACAACACTTGAAACCTCATCCTCAGCTCTGAGCTGAAAGGAGCCAGAAGGAAACCATTGGGTGGAACTSGTGCAGAGAAATTGGATCAGAAGCACAAACGATAATCACAAACTTGCRTCAATAGAACTTGTACAAGTTAATTCTCCTCCTAATAAGGTATCTGAAAAGAGGTATTAAAGTCACAACAGAAAGATGTACTCCATTGTGATCATCTATAAAGGGGCTATTAAACAGGCGACCTGCGGGCCACATCCGACCCGCAAGTGACCAAAATCTGGCCAGCCAATTGGTTTATTCATCTCTTAAGCCCAAACCCCCGATTTTCTACTTTAATTACTCTTAGTTCTTTTAGATAAACATAGACATGTTTGGTATCTACAGAAACGTCAGAATCTTGGCTAGAAGCTGGTAAAAAAAAAACATTTCTATAAACCAGGGGTCATCAATTCCGGTCCTCGAGGTCCGCAGCCCTGCATGTTTTACTTTTTTCCCTGCTCCAACACACCTGATTCAGTCAGTCAGTCACCTTTTCCAAGTTCTGCAGAAGCCTGATAATCATCTTTTCATTCAAATCAGGTGTGTTGGGAAGAGAGAAACAAGTAAAACATGCAGGGCTGCGGACCTCGAGGACCGTAAGTGATTATCCCTGCTTTAAACACTCAAGACAGTTAAAACTACAAGCAGTTGAAGATAAAATGATGAAAGTGAAAATAAAATCGGTTTACAAATTTGGCAAGTCAGAGATGTCAAAATATTATTTGTGTCTAATAATAGGAGGCATAATGTGTTCTTTTTGTTTTTGATAATGTGTAATTATCACTATTTTTTAGGGTTCTGTATTCATGATTAAATGCAGCAAAATAAACGAATTCAAAGGTAACGGATCTTTGTAATACTTGGTTTATTTACATAATAACTTTAATTGCTGGATGTTTGGCCCCTCAGCTGTTGACCGGCAGTAACTGTGTCCCCCGGAGCAATTTAGTTGAATAGCCCTGATCTATAAGATCTAAAAGTTTATCTTCCTGAGGAACAGCTGAAACCCATCTGATGCAAATCTCATTAATGAATTCATAAAAAAAGGGTGATTACTCGAGAATTAGAAACCAATAAATCCTGCTGCTCCATTATAAAAAAACACACCATAATAAGATCAACCCTGCAGAGTCCAGTTGCTGTGATGGAATTAAACCACTTTATGAAGCTGTTACTATTAAGACAAGTTGTTCTGCACAGAGTATTTTTACTYAATCCTCCATCTCCTTCAGTTTTAGTGGTCATCAGCGCTCGGTGGGAGGCGACTACAGTTCTGCTGCTGAGTCTCTGACCGACTGATTAGACTAATCCTTTCCAAGCGGTCCACATGCCTCAGACGATGACCAGAGGACAGACAGGCAGGAAGCTGAGGGAGAAGCCAAGAACTGGACCAGTCTCTAACCAACTTTGTGATGAAGATGGAGCAACAACAACAACAACAACAACAACAACAACAACAACAACAAACAACGCCTCCATTTTCATGTTTGGAATAACAGCAAGACTAAAATATAGGTTTAAATTATTTCAAATGTCAAGATGGACTAAATGAAAATGTAAAAATTAAATGTCTACAAGTGTTTAGCTCCTAGGAACTGAAAGATAATTATTTCAGTGTTAGCTATTACTGTTGTTTTAGCATGGCTATAATGAAGTATACAGCCTCTTGAAGCTAATGACCAGCTAATAAAGTGAACCCTGGTTTGTCAGGCTGTCAGTCACTCTACACAAGCCAAACATTATCTTGACCCACTGCTTTCTGTCCAGGTCACAGGGGTCACTGGTGCCCACGTCCAGCAGACACTGATGGGGCAGGGTTAACCTGGACAGATCACAAGTCCATCACAGTAAACTGTTCCATTGGGTTGTACTTCTTCTATAAATGCTGACTCCTGGTGTTTACAAGCCAATAATTTGGAAACCTATCACAGAATACAGATGTGAACTCTACATTTATTTACAGGAGAAACTTTTGAAAGGGAAAGTTAAATTAGAAAGGTGGAAAATGTACCACCTCTAATAGACYAACAGCATTTTATTTAGACTGCCATGGAGAGAAACAGTTCTGATCTATWGTCAGAAATAAACTTTTCACTGATACATTTTTAGACACTCAGGCATGACATCAACACCTTCAGCTGCAGTCAAGTTTAACGTTACTATTAGAGACACGGCTAAAAAGAGGTTTYTGTAACTGAAAGTTTGATTATTATCAGCAGATAAAGTCTGACACGCAGCTGCAAAACAAAATCTCAGGAGTTCAGTTTCACCCACCTCAGCTCGTCTGCAGGAAGTCCCCTTCGCTGTTTATTAGCTTAAACAAATAGTTCAAACATACGCTCTAATTTTAAACGAAAAGATCAAGCTGTAAATTCTGTCATAGCCTCCATATTAGATTAATATTTGGTGTGGGCTCAAACAGGAACGCAGCTGAACATGTAGCTTTAATAAGAGGTGTTTTTATAGGTGTTCTGAGGCCTCATGTACCAACTGTGCATACGCACAAAAAGCATGCACCCTTTTTCACGCAAAACTCCAGATGCATCGAAAATGAAACGAGCGTGGATATGTGTGCAGCACCATGCCCACTTCATGACTGCCGTACACACATTTCTGTGGTTCTGGTTCCGCTGCCGACAGTTAGAGGTGATTCTGGGAAATCTATTCTCATTCACACCAKAAATACATGATTAACAATGAATACAAAAAAATAAAATTAAATAAAAATTTAAAAATTACGATCTACCGAACATCTGAGCTCCTCTGTGTTTAGTTATTATGTTATTAAAGTCAAGGAGTATCAGAAAAATATTTCAGTCTAAGAAAGGCTCTAATGGCTGCGTCCCTGATAGCAGCAGCTTCACRCACACACGCAAACACGCACAATGACTCGGCTTTTGCACGACAAACACATTTTTACTCCCCACTACTTATTTTGTCATTTTTTTCTCACTCAAATCACATTTAATTCATTATTTTCCTGCATCTAGAAATCATTTCTGATCCCATTAATACCTCTGTCATACATGCTGGAGATATTTGTATCTATTTAAAGTAAATGAAGGCATGTCAGGGGAGGTGTCTCACATGCGCTCAGTTCCACGTTAATTGTGATGTCCAAAAGAAATGTGGGTGGATTCAGGCGTATGCACTGTTTGATACATCTGGATATATTTGTGCGTACGCTGTTTTCTTGATTTGATGTTATGCTACATTTCCATAAGAAATCCATACACGTCTTTGCAGGGGTAGACATAAGGATTTTTTACAGGTTGTCCAGCGGACAACCTGCTGACAGAATCTGGTTGTCCGCAAAACATTTTGGTTGTCCCAAAAAAAAAAAAAAACTCAATTAAAATGTAACTTAATAGGTAGACTATATTGTTCTGTACACAAAATTTACTTTATACAAATGTTCTCAGTCTGCAGGTTAACAGTTTCAGGAGCTGCTTGAGTAAAACTCCTCCTTATCCTCTTCTTTGAAATAGAGAGCAACAATTAACATCCAACAACCATAACTTTCTGCTTACAGGTAAAACATTTTTATTTAAATAGTAGTATAGCCTACTGTCTACATGACCTTATTAAAGCTACAGTTTAGTGTTCTTAGGACTGAAGACTTTCTGGATAAAGGGGATTTAAACAGCTCTTCTGTCATTTTAGTGTTTTCAACTGAGGAGCTTTGATGTATTTATTTTAAAAAAATTATAGCACAAGAAGTTCTATGCACAGAAAAAACAGTTTATTTTTACTGTTTTTTTACCAAACTGACATGTTTCTCCACTATAATTGTTGTGTAATGTAAAGGCATTGAAACACCTGGTTAAATTTAAAAGATATTATGATTAACTACAAGCACCTGAAGCCGACTCAGAAAACCCTGTGACTTTAGAGGAAAAACAAAGTGAAACGTAGACGTAAAAAAAAGGCAGCGGTGTCAGTCAGACAGCAAGACCCGCCCTGCTCTGTTCTGATTGGGTAAAACTTTGACTGTGGTTCTCTTTATTGGGTGAAAGAACCRTCAGTTTAATCCCTAGGCTTTAACAAGTTTTTTTTTCTCCTGTTCATTTTTACAATGACCAACTCGCTGCTTTTTTCTTGGTTGTCCACCGGACAACTGGGAGGCGGGATCTGGTTGTCCGAAATGAAAATAGGTCGTCTCGGACAACCTAAACAATGGTTATGTCGACCCCTGCTTTGTACACGAGGCCCCTGGTATCTGCTAGATTCAAACTAAAAAAAGAAGCACATTAATCTACCCGTCTACAGCCTGTGGGCTGACTGCAACTAATAACTGTTTCTACGACGTAATAATCTGTTGAATATCTGATATCTGCAGGAGCTCGGAGGGCTGGTGAATGTGGAAAGAATAATAATAAAAAAAGAAAAACAGGCAGAGAGCGGTCAGACTGTGTGAGGTGACCTAAGGTCAGGTTGGACAGACGGTCTTTATCCATCCAGCTGTCACTCCACACCAGCTCATCAGTTAAACTGCTCACTTCCTGTTGCTGCGTCGGTCTGCCTTCACGCTCAGTCAGGTTTAGCTCTGACAAAAAATTAACTCCGATATTAACAGACTACCCGCTGCTGCTGCCTTTGTTTACTATAAACCTGCTCAGGCAGAGAAACTGAAAGAAAACTTCCTTGTTTAAACAAAACTCTGAAGTAGTGGGAACATTACGACTAACATTCAAACCCATCGTTAACCTTCTCAGTTATTTCTTTCATGAAGGCATGAGCAGATTAACGACAACACAGAAGTCAACAACAGATAAAACTCACAAAAATTTGATGTATTAAACCTACAAGTACTCATTTAAAAAAAGACTGTAAATATATCCATTTTTTTCTAATTAAAGTTTTTCTGGGTGTGTTGAGCAGGTTTTAATGAACAACAACCTGCAAATCAATAAACTGAAATGATAATTTGATTGTTTATCAAGGTGTTTGAGCATCTCACTCAAGAGTTCAGACAGGTCAGACTGAACCAAATCAATGTATTAATTCACAAAGTTGCTTGAGAAGATTTAGCAGGAGATTTAAACGGCTCGAGATCAGACTGAAAACAGTTCTGTTCGCTACAATCRAACGCAGAGAACATGCTGTTTGCACATTCCTGGCCCTGAAAACACAAAGCTTTGGTTAACAAGAATTAATCAGACTGAAACAGAAACCAAATCAGCCATTTTACCATCTGCAGCCACAAAACCCTGTAAAAAAAAACTGACATCTGCCATGTTGACGTGTTCTTATCTTGAACAGAGTTCAAACTTTGTCAGCATAAAACAACGGGAAAAAAACATTAAACAGGGTGGAGACAAGGATTTCTTCTTAATCTTAAAGAAGCAGCTCACAKTTGAATGTAAAACACAAACCAGTTTCTGAATCGTTTTGCTGGTTAGTCTTCTGGTTACACCACACATCACTTCCTGCTATGTTGTAATCCCAAAACAATTATTGTGTGTTCCATGCAAACACTGKCAAAACCGAAATTGTCTAAATGTTTCAGTTTTTATTTTAGAAATCATAAACGTAGACGTAGCTGACGTAGGAGATTTTTAGGACACACTTTAGACACCTTTAAACTCCTGTGTGGGCACTTGTGTCTCCTTTTGTCCATTTTCTACAGGAGCTAAGAAAAATCACGTGTTTTCATCAGCTTTAAAGTATCAACGCTGTCCTCCTGAACAGTCAGTGTTAGTTTTTACMGATTAGATAAAGTTACCAAACAAACCCTGCGTTGTGACGCACTTTATACAAAACCTGCTGGAAGAGCAAAAACGTACAAAACCAGAGCAGATAGATGCTGAGATGATTAAAAATTCGTTTTTTAAAAAACCTCAGCAGGTTAGGCTTAATTTTTTTTTTTTTTACTTTGGAGTCTGGATGTTCGTTTCATTATGTTGAAGTGGAAAAAAAAGTGGCTTACATTACAATCTGAAAATATCCAGTTATTTAATCATGACAATGGAAAACAATCCTGAAAAACAAAAATAAATAAAACAGATAAAACTTATCAGTCGTTCTTTAACCTGAGCTCATTAGACTTACTAAACAAAAACAAACCATATTAAAAATGTTCTGCTTTTAACATTGCGCCTTAGACAAGAAAGCATCGAGTAAAGAAGATTAAACAAGAATACACTCAAACAGGAAAACCTTAAACTCAGACGACTTTAAAATTAAAATATGCTAAAAAGCTGCTTGTTAAACGCGGAAAGTTCAACCAGCAGTGAAAAACCAAAACCTGGACTAACAGAATCCTGTCCTGCACATTAAAACGAAGAGTTTCTTTCTTCCTCTTCGAGCCGAGTAAAGAGCTGAGCTCAGATAGCCATTTTCTGCTCACCTTGTCCTCCTCGGGGATCAGAGTTTCAGCATCTTTCTTTACGTCTTTCTGGGCCAAAGCGGCGTTAAAAGAGACTTTAACCATGGTGAAACAAACTCGTGCGGATTTGTTCCGGACACAAACAAAATTAACCACAAAACAGTCCCACACAAGTTGACCCAAACAAACCAGACCCGCTCCGACGTCCCTGGAACCAGTTTTAAAGTCTGGATTGTTGTGATAACAATCGATCTGTCAAGCTGAGCGGAAACCTACTGCGCAACTTTTCTTTGCGTTTCAAAATAAAAGCGCATACGCGTTTACTTTTTTTCTCTTTACGAAAGGTTTTTAAAAAATGGTTCAGACAATACACATGAATAAAAATACAACAAGAATACTTAAATATTTGGCTATTCGTTAAAAACGACTGATCAATATACAATATATTGCGAAGGAGTTGCATTCTTCCGGTTGCAAACAAAGCGACGCCATCTTGGATTTAGAGCCACGAGCGACATACGCCGCCATATTGGAGGTGGCAGAGAGGAGAAAGCAAAATGCTTCGTAGTTGTGCGGCTTGGAAATATTCTAACACTTCAGATGTCCAAACAAAATAAGATGGAATTACATGTAGGGCTTAACACTTACTGTAGATTGTATTTAAACCATAGACTGCACTATTTTCACCATTTTAACATTGTTTTGGGAGAGTAAACTTGTCAACAAAAATGCTATGGTTTATGGTTTCCTGCTCACAATTCATTACTATGACATTTACTTTAGACTGCACATGTAGTGGTTATAAAATTGTTTTTAGAAAAAAAGAGTAAGCAAAATAATATTGTTTTGTATTTGTTAAAACAGAAAAAAACCCTCACAATTAATGTCTCTACCTGAAGAAAATTCATGGAAATGAGATGTACTGTGATTGTCGATCTAGTTATCTGTGATCAATTATTTTGGTCTTGTGAGATAAAAACCACAGACTGATGCAATAATAACGTGTGCAAGTTAAAATATGTTTTAAAGGTGTTTTCTTGAAAACTTTCAGATTATTGATTGTGTTATGTTGTATTTAGATAGTGCAACCTTTTCAGATTTTAAGTTTTGTGAGTTTATTTACCGATCGTGTCTCGATTGGTTTAGTCTGAGTTTATAAAGGGGAAACGTGTTGCTTCTGCTCGGCCAWTACAACGCTGGAGGCGACAGAATTCACATCGTGTCAGTGTCTGTTCTTCCTTATTCTCCTTTACAGGGGCGTAACATTTTGGAGGCACCGCTGGGATTGAGTGAGGCTAGMCTTGACTTCTGCCATGACCAGACGTCTCCAGCTCTCATTCAGCTCCCTTTAACTCACCCAAAAAGTTGACACCTAGTGGACAATTGTGTGGCAGTCTAAGTGGCTATGACCAAAGGGCAAGCAATCTGAGGTAAACCTGAGGTACCAGGAGCACTGCAATCAAGGTTTAGTAAATCAGTCACTGCTACAACAGTCATCGCTAAGTCACTACAACAAAGAAAATGGAGTCAACCGAGGCAGAGGCATTACAACTGGAAATAATGGGACTTTTGTGTACACTGCCTGTAGACACCCTAATAGGACTACTGTATGTGATTTCCTCACCATTGCTGGATTAAAATTTGAGCATGTGACAGGAAAGAACAGAGCATCATTCATCTTAATAATTAGTAATCATCTGCAGAGTGAAGAACTACAGAACTTGGAGGACATGGGGATGGCACAACTTCTCTGTTTTAAAGACAAGATAACTGAACTTCAAATTGAGACTACAGGTGGCCAAGTAAAGGAACTTCAAGCAACACAAAATGAAGAACAAAATAAATCTGATGAAACAAAGGACAGTACATCAACAGACAACAGACCTTCTTAGTCATGTTTACCACTCCAAATAAAAAGTACTGATAAGGAGAATGAACATAAATTTCAGGCCACCTTATCCACCTTCAGAATGACAACTTCAGGTTCAGCTCCAGGTCCGACCCCTCCACTTTGGCACAAAGAATTCAAAGTAGCTGGACAAATTGGAGAACCAGGACAGAAAGATCGTCTCACATTTTCCAGCCTAGCACGGCAAATTGAGCATGGCCTTCTCAAGGGTTTTCCAGAGACTGAGATTGTTGATGCTGTTATAAGGGCCATTGTTCTGGGGATGCAGTTAAGAAGCTATTTAGAGGGGAAAAGTGACCTCGCACTGCCCACCCTGAGGTGAATACTGCGCTGCCATTATCAGAAGAAGAGCGCAGCAGAACTATATAAACAGCTGTCGTCAGAAGCACAGGGCATTAAAGAGACTCCTCGGAGCTTTCTTACCCGCACTCTTGATCTGAGACAGAAGATTCTGTTTGCCTCACAAGAGTCAGAGTCAGGCTTAAGGTATGATCCAGTACTGGTGCAAAACATGTTTCTCTATAGAGTTATGACAGGCTTACAGAATGATAACAAAACATGATCTCCAGCCATTCCTGGAGGAAGCTGGTGTTTCTGATGAACTTCTGTTTGAGAAACTAAATATTGCATGTGCCTATGAAAGTGAGAGGCAGGAAAAAAAGAAAATGAACACACCACAGCGGTCTGTTACTGTTCACTCTGCTCAGTCTGACCATGCCACTGTTGGAAAAGAAGGAGAAGATAAACCAGCTGAGTCACAGTAAGAGCCAAACAGATATACTTTCAGAACTGCAGGAGATGAAAGCAAACATGACTCTCCTTAAAGATCTTAAAGCTGAAGTATCTTCCATTAAAGTGTCTATGCAGCAGCCCCTCTATCTACAGAGGCAGAACCCAACCCCAGTATCTGGACCAGAATGCGCACCACCTCGTCAGCATCAGCCTACCCCAACCCATCACTGACACACAAGCCTGCATTACATCATGGTTACCATCCACCTCCTGTCCAATATAGCTACCTGCAACCCCCTTTAAAGCATCACAACTATCAACCATCCCTACCAGGACAACATGATCATCCTCCACCCCACCAGATGTATGGAAATCGACACTCACTCTCCACAGCTTCACCATGTCCTAGGAGGAGATGCTATGCCTGCCAGCAGGAAAATTTGGAGGACTGTACTCACTGTTTCAGGTGTGGCAGCAATGAACACTTCTCAGCTGGCTGCAGAATGAGGAGATCGAGACAATTCAGTGGGAGTTCTTTAAACGAGCAAGGGTTACCCCMGCGGGGCAGGGAGTGACCGCTTTGTCAGCAGTGCCCCAACTCTGTGCCTACTGTGGTGTAGGTGGGATAAAGGTAAGACTGAGACAATGTTCATCATGTAAAAGTGTGTTATACTGTTCTGAGGGATGCCAACATGAACACTGGGCTGTTCATAAGAACGATTGTTCACATACTTCTTGTAGCACAGTTCGAGCTACACCACAAAAGAAAAATCAAGTTCAGTTTGCTTCATTAGTTGGAAAAAAATACCTGATTGACTGTTACATCCAAGGTCAGAAAGTTAGAGCTTTGTGGGACTCTGGCTCACAAGTGACTGTAGTAAGTGAACAATGGAAAGCAGAATAACTACCACAAGTTAACTTTGAAAGACATTTCTGAAATCATTGAAAACAATAACACTTTAAATCTCATTGCAGCTAATGGTCAAGACTTACCTTATTTAGGATGGATAGAGGTCACATTTAACTTAGCTGTGACAAGATGCTAACTTAGTTCAACAGGTCAGCGGAGCTGAGAGACCAGACCAGGAGACAAGATGAAAAGGTAAGTGAGTTTATTTTACAGTGCTGGTGAGATTCGGGACGTCTTGCTGTGAACAGAGGGGAAGCGAGGAGGTGAGTATGGTTCTTGACAATTTGAGCAATTCAGAATTGAGAGTAGAATGATAA
>NW_013952743.1:576367-579267 GCF_001266775.1 Austrofundulus limnaeus
CCTTATAAAGCCTGTCAGCTATTCAACGCAGGTGAGGATAATCAGATGAGGGAACCAATCAGCCAAGAGTTACAATCACCACAAGCTGCAGATGGAGTTCCAACAACAGAAGTTGTTGTTCCAACACTAGTTATTAAAGGTAACAGTCTTGCTCAGCCTATTATTGGCTCAAATGTTATTGGACTTATTGTGAATACTGAGCTACAACCAAACAAAGACAGCAGTAAACAGCAGTTAATCAAAACAGTCCAGTCAGCTTTTTCTGATTTTAAATGGATTATGCTGAAATGTTTGTGGCTAGAGTTTTTGCTGAACATCAATCCCTGGAGTATAGTGTCAAAACTACCAGAGGACAAGTGCCTGTCCCAAAACACAGATCAGTAAAGGTAGAGTGCTGTGTTATAACACCCCCTTTGCAAGAGGAGACAACTCTGATCTTTGAGCCCAGTGTCAATCCACAGTGGCCAGAAGGTTTAGAGTTCACTGACACCCTCATGAAACTAAAGAAAGGCACAAAATCATTCATAAATGTGGATGTACAAAACCCAACTGACCATGACATCGTACTCTCTGGGAGGACTATTATTGGGACAGTGCAGCCAATACAACCAGTTTACCCGACAACAATCTTTGGATGGCCCTGCTCCACACCCCCAGTATCGGTAACTAATGTGGAGGTCAGGAAGGAACAAAACCCTGATAATGAATGGGACCACCCCCCCTCCCCCCCCAGTTGACTTGGACTATCTTAGTTCCCCTGAAAGAGATATGGTTAAACAGATGCTAAGAGAGGAGTCGGGCTCCTTTTCCTGTTCTGATGATGATATTGGCTGTATTGAGAACCTGCGACTATCCATTTCATTGAAAGACACGGAACCTGTGGCTAAAACTTACATCTCTGTACCAAAACCATTATACCAAGAAACAAAGAGCTATCTACATGATCTTATCACACAAGGTTGGGTTCGCAAATCTAATTCCCCCTATGCCTCCCCAGTTGTGTGTGTTCGAAAAAAAGATGGAAGCCTACGCCTTTGTATTGACTATCGTGAGTTAAACCGTAAGACTGTACCAGACCGCCAGCCTATTCCCAGGGTACAAGACATCATGGATGGTCTAGGAGGCAACTCATGGTTTTCTCTGCTGGATCAAGGTAAAGCTTACCATCAGGGTTTTATGGCAGAACAGAGTCAACCCCTTACTGCCTTTGTAACGCMCTGGGGTTTATACGAATGGATTTGTATACCATTTGGCTTAATGAATGCACCAGCTGCCTTCCAGAGATGCATGGAAGAATGTCTTGAGGGGCTCAGGGATGAAATTTGCATTCCATATCTTGATGACATCCTTGTTTTYAGTAAGTCATTTGAAAACCACGTTGAACATGTCAGGACTGTGCTCAGACGAATGAGAGTGCATGGCATAAAGTTGAAGCCAGCTAAATGTGAAATGTTTCGACACGAGGTTCGCTATCTTGGGAGGGTCATTTCATCAGAGGGCAGTAAAATTGAMCCTGCTGATACCTTAGCTGTCAGGGCCCTGAAAGACAAGCGACCAGCCACTGTAGGAGAACTAAGAGCCATTATGGGCCTCCTGAGTTATTACCGTCAGTATATTCAAAACTTTTCTCGAATTGCTGCCCCTCTTTATGACCTCCTGAGAACTCCTGCAGACTCAAAACAAAGTGACAAACATGCTACAAGACAGAGACAGAATAAAAGAAAAAGTGGGACCCCTTCCAACCTTCCCATTGTGTGGACAGAAAAGCACCAGCACTTGCTTGAGGAACTTTTAGACYATCTGGTGGAACCACCAATCCTTGCTTTCCCAGATTTTAGTAAACCCTTTGTTTTACACACAGATGCTTCCAATCTGGGCTTAGGAGCAGTTTTGTATCAGGAACAAGAAGGAAAAATGCGGGTAATAGCATACGCTTCCCGAACTCTCACTGAACCTGAAAAAAAACTACCATCTYCATTCTGGTAAATTGGAGTTCCTAGCACTAAAATGTCTGTCTGCGAAAAATTTAGGGACTATCTGATTGGCTCGTCATGCACTGTCTATACAGATAATAATCCACTCACCTACGTTTTGTCCACCGCGAAACTGAACGCAACGGATGTCAGTGGGTTGCTGAATTGGCGGATTTTCACCTCACCATCCGGTATCGACCTGGGAAAGAAAACATCAATGCTGACTGCCTCTCAAGACTACCTGTGGTTGATAATAAGTCTTCTCCAGACTTACACATGGTTAGGCAGGACCATTCCATGTGCCCCATTAAATATCTCCCTCTTTTGTTAAGCTAAAAGTCCTTTGCATGTGCCCCTTTAAAGAAAAACAGAGATATTTTAAATAACATCTTCTTTTAGTTCCTCAGAATGAATAGAAGCCCAGTTATGTTAGAGAATCACTGTTAGAATATTACTATTAGCTTATCATTTACTGATTCACTTGTAAATCTACCGACAGTTTTACATGCATGTTTTTAAACCTTAGGTTTTTATTTTTGTTTTTGTTCATTAGGAACGATAAGCTAATCTATAGATACAATTTTAGTTACTGAGCACCTGAAGTCTCTGGTATCAAATGTTAACATACCCACTATCCAGTGATCCAACGTCAACATCCAGAGGTCAACTCAGCCACCCTCCAGACGTCAACTCCATCAGCCTCCAGAGGTCGACTCGCACCTGCCCCCCAGAGGCCAAAGACAGCCTGCCTTCTCTAGGACAACTCTGGTTTTGTATTGAACTAACCCTGACCTATTTTTGTGGATCACTGACTGTGTCTATTGTTTTGAAGAGCGCCCCAGGACTGATGCTCCTCCCGGACTAATGGTGCGTTCACACCGAACGCGATTTCAGCTTCAAAATCGCAGCCAACGCTGAAGTCTGAAG
>NW_013952743.1:580090-583385 GCF_001266775.1 Austrofundulus limnaeus
GCTGAAGTGTTTTCCTAAAGAAGAAGATCTTTCTTGTTTTTCATGATTTTAAACAGTGTGTGTTTTATTCCATGATTTAATCTTTAGAAACCTAGGACTTGAAATTTTAATTAAATGTGACATTCTTATTTTACTGAGGTAAACAGATGTCTCACCCTGACCCTTTAATTAGATGCAAGATAATAAACTAAAACACTCCCCTTTTCTTTGTCCTGAAGTGAAGTTTTCCCTCCAAAACATTTGATTTGTTAAAAAACTTTTCCTGTATAAGGTGTAATATTTTCATTGGACAACTTAAAACCTTGACTCCGCCCATAACAGAGGTTTTAAAAGTTAGTGCAGCTCCCAAGATCAACAGTCCAGTGAATGAATGAATGAGAGTAAGAGATCTTTCAACATCAAGCCAGAAACAGTTTTCCAGGAGTTCGGCAGAGGCCTTTCCTGCCAGCCCCTCCCCATGGCTGGACAGGATGGTGCCAGTCTGCATCTCCCGCTGATTGATCAAATAGCTCCCGTTTCATATCAGCTCAATATCTGAGTTTGATTTTATAGAAGTCAAATAAGCTAATGGCAATTCATMGTCATTTTAGCTCGTTTTCTCTACAAAGTGGAAATCAAATTAAGAAGTCTTGCAGCCACCTGGAGGACCAGACTACGAGTCTTCAAGGAGTGACCCCTTCTCTGACCAAGGGACCAGTCGAGTTTATCAGGCAGACCACCTGATATCCAGCTTGCATGGAGAGCCTGTCTGGAGAACGAACCCCAGAGATGACCGTCCACCGCTGACTTCCCCCTCCTGGTACCCGAAAGGCAGAACAAAAGGGTAAAGGTGAACATTTGTCCTGGTAACACACAGGTGCTCAGACTAATTTGATTTTTATCTTTGTATGAGATTTGGTAAACTAAACGCTTTTTCAACCTAATTTAACTAGGATTCCTTAGTTAAATCCACAGCTAAAAGCAACTTACCTCACCTCACCTCATTCTAAACCTCAAACTCACATCTCAGTGTTTGTTTTATGTTTATTTGTTTGTTTATTGTTTGTTTGTTTGTTGGTTTATTCACTCGTGATAGCAAACCCTTTCAGTTTTACCTGGTTCAATATGTCATCACTCATTCATTAGTCGCCATAGTTGTAAATACATTTAATCTGTCAATAAATGGCTCGTGGAGAATGTGCCAACATAAGATAATCTCATTTTTGTGTCTTGATAAAAGATATTATTGGTTCTGATAAGACAAGAACTCATAAAATCATTTTGGGTACAATTATTCAGAGACTGATTACAATTAAATTACAGTTTTTCGTCTCTTTCCTGGGTCAATCCTGGACCAAATTAAAGAGCGTGGTGCCTCGAGGTAATACTGTCACAAATTATCCATTTTTAGAATATACCAAAAAACCCCTACAGGTGGTACCTGAACAAGGAAAGGGGAGAGATAGTAAGGTGCTGCAACGTAATCTCTTACTCCCTTGTGACCACTTACCTTTGGAGGTTCCTCTTAAAGTTGCCAGATCACAGAGAAAAGGTTCAAGACAGAACAGTGACACTGAACTTAACAGCCAGCAAAAGGATGACAGTGATGACGATTCGGAGGATGAATGGTTTTACTACCCATGCCCTGAGCCACTGCAGCATACAAGTCCCATGGATGAGATAGAGCACACAGATCAATCAGCAGCCACTGAACCCACAGCAGCAAGGGAAAGACAAGGAGAGGAACAAGAAAGAKTTTTACAACCAGAGGAGTATCAGGAACTGACAGATGTGTTAGAAAGAGATGGAGCTCCTGAGCAACTGGAGAATTGTGAAGAAGGCCCTCCTCTGCTGCCTATGTCACCTTCTTCATGTGAGAGCCACAGTGGCAACAAGCAAGTACAAAACAGGCCTACAAGAGAATGGCGACCACCAAAGCGATTCACCTATGATGAACTTGGTTATCCAGCTTGTTACAGTCTGGGACTTCCAGTCAGGTCCACGCATGGACTTGACCCTGTGCACTATTTTAGACCCCCTCAACTAAGACCCGTGTTCAGGTCCAGTCCAGATGTCCACTTACCATCCTGTGTTCTTGTACGGATAATCACAGAAYTTCAGTTGGTCTGGCAAACACATGCACACTCATGGACTGTTTTCCAGACGTAATTAAAAGCACACTTAACTTCATGACTGTTGAAAAATATTGTGCCATCCCACCCTATGTGAACTGTGGAAGCAGCTGAGATTGAGCATTGACATTCTTAGGGATTTTGGGTAGGCCCAGTACCTGTTTATGACCTAGATTTGGATTTTATGTTCTTTAGTTTGTCGTCTGACTGCTTAAATTATTGAATGTCAAGGATGACATTTTTTGTTSAAGGGGAGTATGTAGTGGTTATAAAATTGTTTTTAGAAAAAAAGACAGTAAGCAAAATAGTATTGTTTTGTATTTGTTAAAAAAAGAAAACAAAACCCCTCACAATTAATGTCTCTACCTGAAGAAAATTCATGGAAATGAGATGCACTGTGATTGTCGATCTAGTTATCTGTGATCGATTATTTTGGTCTTGTGAGGTAAAAACCACAGACTGATGCAATAATAATGTGTGCAAGTTAAAATATGTTTTAAAGGTGTTTTCTTGAAAACTTTCAGATTATTGATTGTGTTATGTTGTATTTAGATAGTGCAACATTTTCAGATTTTGTTTTGTGAGTTTATTTACCGATAGTGTCTCGATTGGTTAAGTGTGAGTTTATAAAGTGGAAATGTGTTGCTTCTGCTCTGTGTTGCCAGGTGTACGATAATTATCGTATTTGTACGATAATTTTGCCCTCTGTACGATGTACGATCGATAATCCCAAAAATCCCATAATGTACGACAATTTGACCACTCCAATGTGTGATGTAACCGACCCGACACGCTGCTCGCTGACATGAGAGGTGGCGGGTTGTGGAACACAGCGGTGCTGATTTAGCGACTTCCTCGCTAYATTTACAGACTTTTCAGACCCTCTAGAGACTGTTATTCAGAAAAGTGAGTAGTGAAAATCTAGCGACTCTTTTTCTGGTGTTATTGAGACGTATAGACACTCTGCCGTGAACGCATTTCTCCATTGTGCTGTGAGAGCTCCTCCCCAGTCCCAGAGCACCGACAGGAAGCTTCACGCTGTGAAGTACATGAGTATGTTGTCATAAACACGACAAACACCTGTCATAAACATGACAAACACCTGTCATAAACAAGACATAACACCTGTCATAAACAAGACATAACACCTGTCATAAACAAGACATAACACCTGTCATAAACAA
>NW_013952743.1:584164-585762 GCF_001266775.1 Austrofundulus limnaeus
GATGATCAGCTGAGTTTTATTGCAACAACAGGAAACACAGAGAACAACCTGCCCTGTCTCTGTGCCTCTGCCTCTCTCTGTCACTGTCTCTCCGTCTCACTCACTCGAGAGGCCTCATATATACAGTATATTAACAAACACCATTATGTCATCTTGGCAAGATTTGATACAAGGTCAAGGGAAAACACAAAGATAAACACAAGTGATATTCAAGAATGATTGTTGTTAGCAGATCTTGTTCTGACTTTAATCATTCTATCTGCAGATGAACAGCGAAAATCTAGGTCATTAAAGTATGTCATGAATTCATGTCCCATGCCTTGCTATTGCCTCATGTTTTTGACCCCACTCATGTCCTCTGGTTTTTTGATTCCTGCCTCTGGCCCCCTTGGTTTTGTCCAGTCGTCTGCTCCTACGGTAATGACCCTTGTTCTGGTTTTTTGGCTCACGTCTCTTGTCTCTCCCCTGAACGGCACCTCTCTCCTTCGGACTTCCTGGAACCCATGCCTGCCTCACGGAACCAAGAGTCGTCTTCTCCTCCAAACCAGAATCTTTCCTTGGATTATCGTGTATGACCCCTGCCTGCCCAACAACTCAGTCTCAGTGTTTCCGACCCCAGCTGAAGATACAAACTCACGGTGAAGTCATCACCTCCCTCCGGAACCAAACTAACACCGTCAGTGTTTCCTCCCAGACTCAACCAGCAAAGAACAGGTTAGTGGTTTTGATTAATGTTTTAATCATTTACCAATCTTGTCCTGCCACTAAATCTGTTTCTGTGTCCAGAACTGACTGACCCGGATCCKTTGCCAAACCAGTTTGACGTCAAGCTTGTGTTCATTTATAATAAATTGTTAAAACTTTCTTTGAGGTCAGGCCTTTTATCAGAGCTCAACCCAAACTTCATATCAGCAACATCATGTTAGATTGTGGTTACTTAAATCTCAAATAAAGAAGCAGCTGTGAAATGTGGAAATTATAACTGCATTTGACGTGGAAATCTTTATTTACCCAAGACAGAAACATGTGGTCCAAAAATAAAAAAGTACTCCGTGAATGGTCAATCAGGATTTATTGCAATTGCAGACACACATCATGTCACACAGGGCAGTGATACAAAATGTGTGCAATGAGGTAGTGTCAAATACACGCATTTATACAGCATGTTATCCAAACAGACAATAAACATCTCTCTTGATGCCAAAGCTGGGCCAAGGAGAATATGATGTTTGATAAACAGTAACAAGAATGATTACTTCTAAACAGATATTGTCCTGGTTGTGAAAAACCTTATCTGAGAGACAACRGAAGATAAAGAGTAAAATCATAAAACATGATGACATTTTAAGGTAAGCAAAAGAGGTCACTGACTCTTGACTTGAGAAGAATGTGGGACTTTAGAGGATAAGTTATTTTTCCAAGACAGATTAATTAGATTGTACAACACAAAACAATTTATAAAGCAGAGTTTAATTCTTCCAAGTTAACTTTTTAAAACTTGTGTTTAATCTCTATTATTCTGAGCCTCAAGCTTTTTGTGAAAATGTCTTTTTCTTGTCATTATTTTATGATTAATTCAAACGACTGCAGCTTGTTGT
>NW_013952743.1:585975-591484 GCF_001266775.1 Austrofundulus limnaeus
CAGAATCAGTGCCAGTTGATCAGCATGGGCTCCGCTCCACTGGGTGCAGGTATGGAGCGGAGTCAGTGCAGCAGCTGTTCTCTTCCTTCCTTCTTCTAAGCGGTGTTTACGACAGTTTTTAGGGAATGAAAATGTCAGAAAGTACCACCTTTATTGAACCATTAATCACACATCAGACAGTAAGAGTCTTCGGTTCTGCCCCTCACTAACCCTGCCGGTCTCTGTAGGGATGCTGCCTCCTCACCGAATTCAACCTGGAGCCCCCAAGTCACAACAAGAAGAAGAACAAGTACGATGTGGAGGCCATGGCCACCGATGAGAGAGAGAGAGAGAGAGAGAGAGAGAGAGAGAGAGAGAGAGAGAGAGAGAGAGAGAGAGAGAGAGAGAGAGAGAGAGAGAGAGAGTTAATTGAAGTTTGACAACTTCTTGAACAAAGCTCCTCTTTTCTGATGAACGCTTTGAGTCAACTCATCTTCCACCTCTTTATCAGTAAATGAAGTGAACAATGTCTATGTAGGCATGTTTATCCAGGTTTTAGTTGTGAGATTTCAGACAATAACTCATCAACTATTGACTCATGTATATATTCAGGCATTGCTGGTAACTGATATAAAAATCACAATTTAAAAATTAACCCCCCCAGTTTGTTGTCAGCTGAGTTTATTAATTATTAAATCTTCAGTTTCAGCAGCAAGTTTTTTTTGTGGTTACTTTAAAAAGGTTGTTGATTATGTAATTTTTATTTAGCATTATAGCACTAATCTTGGTAACAAAAAGACATTGACTTTTGACTTTGACATTGACTTGACATTTTTTTCTGTAAATCCAGTAGTGAGGAGTGTTTCTGTTGTATGGAAAAATTGATCATCTTTGTCTAATTTTTTTGAATTTATAAATAAAAAAGTCATTTTTTTATTTCTCTCTAATCAGATAAATTGTAATTTATAAAACCCACAAACTGGAGCTCTGTGGGGTTTTTTTTTTCACTCGCGTGATTGAGTGAGCTTAGTTGTGAGTGGGGTGTTTATTTAGTGTGAGTGGTTATATAAGAAGATGGTCACTTCCTGTATAAATAAGCTTGTACTTAATGAATCAGTAAATAAACGTTTTTTATATGAATACAGTGTGAAGTGTAAATCTAATCATTTTGATTTATTATAATAATTTATTCTGTAATTGCCTCATTTCTTAAACAAACAATAGTATATAAACTTTAATTATTTTGTGATATTGTTTAACCTTTGTATCTATCACATAGACTTGAATATATAAACTCCTTGATCTATCGTTCTTAGACCATTTTATATGAATTTGTTTTATGTAAAATGTACCTGTGAAATCTTAGGTTGGTTAGAACAAGGCTTTCTCAGTGCTGCTTTCATTGGCTTTTTATTAAGGAGGAGTTTCTGATATCTGCTTTATTTTGACTGGGAACATAAAATAAATAAAGTACCTTGCTGAAATAAATAAATTGAAATATCGGTTTTTTTCAGGCTTCGAAGATAGATTAATATATTTTTCATAGTTTTTCTTTTATTAAGAAATTATTCTTTTGGTGATCTTCACATTTTTTGAGTTTCTAGTGTTCATGTTCTGGTACTAAGATTTCCCACAGCACCTAAAGGTTGCACCGCTACGCATGCGTGTTCATCACTCACCCGCTGGAGACATGGCGACGTCCCTGATCTGCGGCTGTTTGACGGCTAGCCTGAGAACTTCAGGAGCCAGGACCGCTCTTGGTTCTGCTACCAAGGTGAGTCTGCGTTCACGTTGAAGCGAAAACCTTTGACTTACGCTACAGGTGACCGTCATGGCGCCACATCTACCCTGATAGCCACAGTCATCCGAAAAGCTGAAGGTTCATATTTGACATTAGCACAACACCATTGAGTTTGTGTTGTTTTGGCTAACATGCTAATAGCAGTAAGTTGGTGTTAGCAGCAGCTGCAGGGGAGACCAGTTTCAAAGTAACCTCAGGCTGCTTTTAAGCTGTCGCAGAGGAGGACCAGGACTTCTTGTCCACATAGTTGTTGTGTCCGGACAGTGAAGCTCGGTGTCCCCACCAGCCTCAGCTGGCTCTGCGTGGGAGTCATGTTTTTATTTTTCTTAAGGTATCAGAATCCCACACCCAGTTAAACAAAACAAAACTAATATCCAGAATTATCTCAGTTACAAGCCGAGACAAACGAACAGCCGCTCCCTTTGCCACTAGGATTCTGAAAACTAGACCCTCAACTTGTTAAAAAAATAAAATGTTTCATTTTGAGATTTTATGGTAATCATAATATAAATATGATACGATTTCTTTGTATAAGTGACAGATAATAGAATAGGAAAAGACACTGAATGGGACTTATTTAATTCATTTCTTACACAACAGCCTCTTTGAGTTAGATTGTAAAAACTATTTGTTTACAATAGGGTTGGGCATAATCGTATCGTGTGTGATTAATCGTCAGAAAAACATTAATCGATTAATTTTTGGCACTTGGCAATTAATACGATTAATGCCAACAGGTAGAATCCGCTCACTGCTCCTCTCTGCTTCAAATATGACGAACATTTAAAAAAAGTTCTGTAACTTATTTATCTATCAACACAATTTAAAATTTGATGTATAGCCTGAAGTCTGTAATTTTGACACAATTTGGAACAGATTTTTATGAAGAGCAAATCTTTCCCACTAAATTGGTCATGTTACTAGGACATAAGGGGGTCCAGGGACTCCAGAGGATTAATCGTCAAATTAATCGTTATTGGCTAAATACCACAATTAATCGTGATTTATTTTTTTGCCAATATTGCCCAACCCTAGTTTACAAGTTACTAATGTACGTAAAATCAAAACATGCTTCCTTTTTAAATATTTAGAACCAGAGGATTTATTGAATATTTGCTGACTCAATAGTCAAAAACACTTTTTCAAGCAATATATGTTGTTTTCATCAGCGTTTTGGTGATCAGTTCTGCTTTAATTTTCTTTACAACTTTTAATGCTGAATAAACCCCAGAAACATATTTTTTTCAAGCAAAAAATTTCAAGCCAAAAATATAGTTTTGATAAAATTTTAATCAGATTATATAAACAACAGTAAATTCTCATGAATTCATAGTAAAGAAAAACAAAGAAGAAACCAGTTAAGTTCAAATCTGCACTTTAAGCTCTCACACCACAGCCTGACCTCTCCCTGCAGGCTTTCCCAGATTGACTTACATGTTTTTCTAATGAGGAAGTTTCACATCCAGCTGACTGAGTTTAAGAAACTCTGTTTCACATCCTCAGTCAGTTTTTAATGCATTAACCTGCAGGCAGAATAAACTTTAGGTGGAGACTGAGTTTTGTACTTGAAAGCAGTCAGTTGTCTTTCACAAAACCATTTCAGGTCATTGAGATAATTCGTCTCTGTGTGGTTTACAAAAGGACTGAGATGGCATGAGAAGGGTTAAAGTCAACACACTGCTGTTCATTTCTGAGCTGCTGAGTGAGGTGGTGACAAAGCCAAAACATTTGATACATAAAGACAATGGGCCTCATGCAAGAACATGTTCGTATTCTTATCCTAAATTTCTCTTACTTTTGTTCGTACAAAGGGTTCGTACGAACATGTCACGTCAGATTCAACAAACTCTTCTATCTTCAGGAAAAGTGTGTAAATGAGCTGCGTAAATTCCACCTGTTCTATCCAGCTGCTCGTGCACGCGAGAGGAGATTAGCATAATTACCACCCCAAAAACACCATATAAGGCAATGTTTCCTGCTTCAGCTACAAGGAAGTGTCCATTCATGAAAATGACAGCGAAAACTAAAAAGAACTTTACGAGTTCAGAGATTGAAGTCCGTCTGTCAGAGATCCAGAAAAGAAAATCTGTCATTTTTAGCAGGTCAGCTGTGGGATAAAAAGAGCTGCTAAAAGTATAAACAACTGTGTTAAATCATTTTCATTTATTCAGAAGACACAGCGCTGCACACCGTGCCCCCCCGCGCTGCGCGGTCGCAGGTGGTCTCAGATGCGGGTTTAAAATAAGCATTTTAAAATGTTTTCAAAATATGTCTGGCACTTTGGAGAAAACCCAGGACTCGCTGGAGGGATTGTGTATCCCCTCTGGCCTGGGAACGTCTCGGAGTCCCCCAGGACGAGCTGGAAAGTGTCGCTGGTGAGAGCGTGGGGTCTCTCTCCTGCTGCCCCCGCACCCGATAGCGGGTAAGCCGGCTGGACAGACAATTTATATTGTTAGTCTAAATTATTACATTTAAAATTATAACTCTAATTCAAGCAGAATAGCCTATTGTCAACATAATTATGGAGTGTGATTTATTTTCATCTCAAAATATCTTCAAACTAACRAAATATAAAGTTATTAATGAAGAAAATCCATCTGGATAACAGCAGACTGACTGATTGTAAAATATACGACAGGTCTGGACCACTCGTGAATTTTGTTCGTATCTGAAAAAAATCTTAGAATACGCAAACAAATATGCCACAAATTCTCCTAAACCACTCGTACGCACAATTTAAGAACAAATCTGTGTGTACGAACGGTTCTTGCATGAGGCTCATTGTTTGTTCTTGAGGGTGGTCTGTAGTGTCGGCAGGAGGTCTGTGACATTACCCAGCTGTGTGATTTAGGATGGAAGGTGTCTGACACACATTTATGTTCACTTCACAACGTTAAAACTGCTTGGTGTTAACTTCATACTTGGTCCTGGGGAACCACTATCCTGCATGTTTTATATGTTTCACCACTTTGAATGAAGCAGACCTGCCGAAGAGCATGCAAAAATCTAAAACATGCAGGATCATGGCCTTGGAGGACCAGGATCAGGCACCACTGCTCTAAAGATAGATTCATGAATGTCCAGAGGCTCTAAAGCAGGGGTGCCCAAACCTTTTCCTCAAGAGGGCCAAAATAAAAATCTGTCTGAGGGCTGCGGCCAAATGCAATAATATAATACTTGAAATACAAATATTGCTTCAACAAAGGCCTTTATTTATGATTAGGCTGTCAGCTAGTGCCGCAAACATTGTTTTTTTGTTTGTTTTATTTTTAGCCCATGCACTTGGAGAAAGTTTGATGTATACTCAGGCAGCAAAGCCTCATGGGACATTTCATAAATTGATCAAATATGAGTATTTGTGGTCTACATGTGTGCTTAAATCTAATCTAAATRTTTCTTGTAGTTACTTGTATTTCATGTTTAATCTCAATATAATTCAGCACCATGTGTAAAAGTGGAATACTGGTGGAAAGTGGGGGCCAAATCAAATGACTTGATGAGCTAAATTTGGCCTGTGGGCCCCACTTTGGTCACCTCTGCTCTAACGATAGGCTWATCTTTA
This sequence comes from Austrofundulus limnaeus, assembly GCF_001266775.1. NCBI lineage: Eukaryota > Metazoa > Chordata > Actinopteri > Cyprinodontiformes > Rivulidae > Austrofundulus > Austrofundulus limnaeus. The sequence continues at coordinate 591,318 of NW_013952743.1, forward strand.
CAGTCAAGCTGGAACAGTTCTAGTTTATATAGATAATCCCCATTCACAAGATATCAGCGGTACACTCTGGAGCAGTGGGAGATGCTGGTCTTTCAAGGAGAGGAAGCTCAGTTTCGGCCTACATAATAAAATGTGTGGGTTATAAATTCTACCCTCCGTTCCTTTTC